>NW_026462894.1:0-5532 GCF_021730395.1 Mercenaria mercenaria | reverse complement strand
CCTGACATTGAATGGTTTCGGTGATAACTCAAGACGTTTGGGGCCTAGGAACATGAAAGTCGATAGTGTGGTTGGTCATGACCAGCAGATGACCCCTATTGATTTTAGGTCAGTATGTCAAAGGTCAAGGTCACAGTGACCCTGATACAGAAACGGTTTCCGGATGATAACTCAAGAACGCTTTGCCTAGGATCATGAAGTTGATAGGGAGGTTGGTCATCACCAGCAGATGACCCCTATTGATTTGAGGTCAGTATTTCAAAAATCAAGGTCCAGTGACCCAGAACAGTTTAAAACGGTTTCCAGATGATAACTCAAGAACGCTTGGGCCTAGGATCAGGAAAATTGATAGGGAGACTGGTCATGCCCAGCAGATGACCCCTATTTGATTTTGAGTTCATTAGATCAAAATTCAAGGTCACATTGCCAAGAACAGTTAAACGGTTTCTGGACGATAACTTCATAACACTTGGGCCAAGTGCATGAAAGATGCTAGAGAGGTTCATCATGACCAGCAGATGACTTCTATTGATTTTGAGGTAAGTAGGTCAAAGGTCAAGGTTACATTGACCCGGAACATTTAAACCGTTTTCAGACAATTACTTGAGAACGCTTGGGTCTAGGATCATGAAACCTGATAGGGAGGTTGGTCATGACCAGTAGGTGACCCCTATAGATTTTGAGGTCAGTAGGCCAAAGGTCAAGGTCACATAAACGGAGGATACCTTGAGAACGCTTGGGCCTAGGATCACGAAACTTAATAGGGAGGTTGATCATGACCACAGATATTTTCAGGTCATAGGTCAAAGGTCAAGGTCACATTGAACCAGAACAGTAAAACTTTTGTTTGCACTGAGCATATAATTTCTGTTCCTTGTGCAATTATGAATGCATCAAGGGGCAGTTCGTGTTCGACGAGCTCTTGTTCAATTGACCTTCATGAAATTTGGTCAGAATGATTGCCTTGATGAATTTAGGTCGAGTTCGAATATGGGTCATCCGGATCAAAAAAAAGGTCACTAGGTCAAATCAAAGAAAAACATTGTGTATGCGTTAGAGGCTGTATTTTTCAATTGATCTTCATAAAATTTAGTCAGAATGATTGCCTTGATGAAATCTAGGTCGAGTTTGATTATGGGTCATCTGGGGTCAAATAATAGGTCACTAGGTCAACTCAAAGAAGAACCTTGTGTATGCGATAGAGGCTGTATTTTTCAATTGATCTTCATGAAATTTGATCAGAATGATTGCCATGATAAAGTCTAGGTCGAGTTCAAATATCGGTCAACTTGGGTCACAAAATAGGTCACTAGGTCAAATCAAAGAAAAACCTTTTGTATGCGATTGAAGCTGTATTTTTCAATTGATCTTCATAAAATTTGTCAGAAGAATTGCCTTTGATGAAATCTAGGCAGAGTTTGAATATGGGTCATCTGTGATTAAAAAGTAGGTCACTGTCAAATCAAAGAAAAACCTTTTGTTTGCGATAGAGGCTGTATTTTTCAATTGATCTTTATGAAATTTGGTCAGAATGATTGCCTTGATGAAATCTAGGTCAAGTTTGAATATGGGTCATCTGGGGTCAAAAATAGGTCACTAGGTCAAATCAAAGACGAACCTTGGGTATGCGGTAATGGCGGTTTTTTTCAATTATCTTCGGGAAATTTGATCGAATGATTGCCATGATAAAATCTGGGCCCGAGTTCGAAAATCGGTAAAACTTGGGTCAACAAATAGGTCATAGGTAAAACAAAGAAAAACTTTTTGGGATGCGTTTGGAAGCTGTTTTTTAAATTGATCTTAAAAATTTTTTGGTAAAAATGATTGCCTTGATAAAATTTGGCAGAGTTTGAATATGGGTATTGTGGTTAAAAAATTTAGGTACTGCCCAATCAAAGAAAAAATTTTGTTGCAAAAAGAGGTGTTTTTTTAAATTTAAACTTATAAATTTATTCAGAAGGGATTCCCTTGATAAAATTCAAAGGTCGGTTTGATTAGGGGTATTGGGGTAAAAAAATTTAGGTCACTAGGCCCAACTCAAGAAAAAACCTTGTGTTTGGGGTTTAATGGCTGTATTTTTCTACTGATTTTCTTGAAATTTGATCAGAATGTTTTCCCATGAAAAAATTCTGGGTTTCGAGTTCGTTTATCGGTAAAAACTTGGGTAAAAATTTTGGTCACTAGGCCCCAAATAAGGGGAAAAAAAATTTTGTATGCGATTGAAGCGTTTTTTTTCACTTGATTTCATAAAATTTGAAAATGCATGGGGAAAAAAGGGTAAAATATACGGGGAGTGTACGGCCCCGTATATTTCGAAAATAGGGGGGTTTTCGGGTTGTATATTAAAAAATTTTAGGACCTAAAAATCGTTTCCGGTTTCGGAAATTAGTTACGGGAAGTCCTTTAAAATTTGTCATGCATTACGGGCCCCCGTATACCCCAAATTATAAAAAAGGGGGATATTTCCGTAATATGCAATATCGAATTTTAAAAAAAAACCCCTTTGGAATGGTTTTTTATTCGTGCCCTGTTTAAATTTTTAAGTTTTTTTCATGTTTTCCCAAAGGGGTCTTGAGGATTTTTTTTCCCCGTTTTAATTTTCCCGTATTTTAGATTTTTGGGAAAAATTTTTAGGGACTGTGGTTTTCGAAAAATAGTAGTTTTCGGACCCTTTAATTTTTGTATTTAGGACTGTGTTTTGATCTAATAGGGGCTTTATAGGACTTGTATTTTTAATTTTGGGTTGGGATTTTTTGTTACCCCAATGATTATATTTAAAATGGGGGGTCCGTTTTTTTGTTTTAGGATATGTTTGATCTTTTATAGGGGTTATAGGGCTTTTTTTTTTAAAAATATACGGGTTCGGATTTTTTCCGTATAAAAAATGATTTAAAAGGGTATGGATCCGTTTTTTGTCATTACGGGGCCCATATACGAAAGGGTTTTTGTGTTAAAGTCCCAAAAGGCTAGCCCCGTTTGAGGGTATACGCAATATAGGGAAAACCCGTACTTGGGTCTTATACGGGGAAAATACGAAAAACTGAAATTTTTACTATAGGGCTATAAATAGTCCCGTATTGAGGGTTTAAAAGAATTTAGGACCCGTATTTGTTAAATATACGGGAATGTATTTGATTGATATGGGGAATACAAACCCTGTAGTTTTTGATTTTAGGGCCCGGGTTTTTCCCCTTTTTATGCATGATAGCGAGTTTACAAAATTCCATTTTTGTGTCACTTTTAGATGATTTGGGGTTTTTTTTATTCGGGGTTTTCCCGGGAACCCAGTATTTCAAAAAAGATACTTTACCCAAAATTTTTCCCGTATTTTGATGTTTTAGTTTTAAAAATTTCCCGTATTTTTCTTTTATGTAAAAATAAATTTTGTTTTGGGGCAACAGAAAGAGCCCAAATGAATGGGTGATACTTTTAAAAGAAAAATTCGGTGGGTTTTAAAAAAAAAAGAAAGACAAAAAACGGGGTTTGGAAAAAATTTCATTTGTTATATTGGAGAAGCAGAAAAATAACTTTTTTATTCAATTAAAAATACTTTTTAAATCAGTTTTTAAAAACGGTTATAAATCTTTTTCATTTCTTGTCCAAATGAAAAAAACCCGATTAAAATTTTAAAAATTTAACCCAATAACTAAAGATTTCTTTTTTTTTATGTTCATTTTTAATTAAAAAAATTGGCCTTTTTCCAAACTTTTTTAATTAGCGCGGTTAAAATTCAAAAAAATTTTTTGGTATCACTTTTTTATTTTGTTTTGTAAAATGTTTTCGTTATTCCGAATGTGTTTACGTATAGTTTTCCGATTTCCCGTTTTCTAAAAGAGCATTTACCCCCCCAAATTGCCGATGGTTTACTGTAAAAAAGACGATGGGGGGTTTTGGAAAGGGGAAAACGTTTGTAAGCAGGTTAAAATTTTGATAAAACCACATGGAAATATTCGTTTTGTTTCAAAAAGTATAAAGTTTTTTGTTGTTAAAAAAAATGTCACTGAGAAACGAAGGTTTAAAACCGGGCGGTCTGTCTGCATCTGTTGATAAAAATATTTTGAAACTTAAAAACATAGTATATTCTCTATCGGGGAAAAATTTTTTCTTTCCCTTTTTCTGATTCCAGTAAACAATTTGTGTCAACCTGGAATAAAAAATTCCCACGCATTAAAAGTTAAAAAAAAAAATGATTTTGGAAAATTCATGGGAAAATGATAGACCCAAATTTTTTTTATTTTGTTGTGAAAATTATGACGAAATTAATGCATGTGGGTTGATGACTTCTTTAAAGTGTCAGAAACCCCCTTTCCCCCTTTGTCGCGAAAGAAATTAGATACATTAAAAGTCCCCCGGTTGTTTTTTTAAAAAAGGGGGTTTTTTTTCAAATTAAGGGTTTTTTTTCCCATTTTTTTGGTTTAAAAATTTACTTTAAAAAACCCTATCCCCAAATTTTTTTTTAAATAAAAAATGAAGGGGTGTTAATAGTGGGCCCCTTTCCCGGGTCTTCCACCTATTCATTTTTGGGGGGGTCTTCAAATAAACCTAAGGAAAAAACATAAATACGGGGTAAATTTTTTTCCCGGAGAGATTTTACCTGTCCAAAACTTAAAAGACAAAAAATTTCGGTAATGGGATTAAATAACCCTTCCCCCTTTTTTTCCCTCCCAAAAATTTAAAAAATTACAGCCCGGTCAATTTAAAAACCAATTTTTTTTTTAACGTAAACTTGCAAAATTTTGTGTTCCCTTTAAACCTGTCCCCCATTACGAAACCCTCGTTTTAGAATTAAAAAAAATTTGCACAATAATTTTTTTTTGTACATTTTTGGTTTTAAAATTTGTTTAAGGGTATAACCGCATTCTAAATCCCAGAGGTTCCCGTGGTTTTCCGGGTTTTTGGGCGAAATTGACGGGGGGGAAAAGGGATAACAGTCGCGTTTTTTAAGTTTTTTTTAAAAATTAATATTTAAAAATTTCTTTTTTAAAATTTTGTGAGGGAACTTTTTTCTAAAACGATATTTTTTTGTTTCTAAAGTTTTTATATTTTTTTTTAAAAATTGAAGAGTTCCCAGAATTTAAAAATCTCGGGGTCTTTTAATTTTCTTAGACAAGAAAAATATTCATATAAAAAATTTTCTTTTTCAGGTCAAAAAAATAAAATGCATCTGAAAATTTTGGTTTAAAAAATTCCTTTTTTATTGTTTAACCAAAACAAAAAATTTAATAAATATTATCAGGGTATCTTTTTTAGTTTTTTATTTATATTAGAGTTGCCAAATTTATTCGAAAATTAATTTTTGTAACGGGGTTTTTTACATTTAATCTGGGGGTTAAAAAGGGAAAAAAATTGGGTTATTTGGTTTGATTGAATTTTTGAAAATCAATTAAAGACTTTATCGATTTCTTTCCCTAAAAAAGGGACCCTTTTTTTTGGGAAATTGATTTGTTTTGCCGGGCGCAGGGTTTTTCGTGAACGTAAAAAGGGCCTTGGTTGAGTAAAGAAAAAAGGGGTTAAAATGCCAAAGAAAAGATT
>NW_026462893.1:0-5758 GCF_021730395.1 Mercenaria mercenaria | reverse complement strand
ACAAGTTTCCCGCGAATGAAGTGAAACTGCACAAATTTCAAAGTATCTGCGGTGTACATGCAGTGTACTATTTCTTGTACAAGCCCTCCTGCGTACATGCAGTGTACTCCTTAAATTTTCAGAGTCTGTGCTGCGTACTTAAAGTGTACTAGTGACCTCCTGCGTACATGCTGTGTACTCGTCGAAATAGTACACGGCATGTACGCGGCATGCGGTGTAGGTAAAATGTACTCCTCTGGTGTACTACTGTGTTCGCGGCATATACACAGCAAATACGCAGCATGTACGCCACAGAGGCTTGCTTCTGTAAGGGAAGTGCGATTTGTAATTTTATTGTCAACTAATTTGAGTATGGGAAGAATTGAGGAGTTGTGGTATGGATTGATGTCATTTTCTCACCAGAGAGATAGAAGAGTTGAAGCTGAGAAAGAGTTACAACATGCCTCCTCATAAGGCACAAGGAAGTGATTAGCTTCATATTTAATAAACAAACCAACAAAAATAACTAGTTTCTAACATGTTTCATTGTTGCTTTATTATGTAAAAATTTCATCAGTTAACATATTAAACATATTCACAGGATGATACAATATCATTATTATAGTCATTTTTATGCCCCCGAAGGGAGGCATATAGTTTTTGAAACCGTCGTCTGTCTGTAAAGTCTGTCGGTCGTCCACAATTTTCGTGTCCGTCCATATCTTTGTCATCGATGGATGGATTTTCAAATAACTTGGCATGAATGTGTACCACAGTAAGACGCGTGCAGTGCGCAAGACCCAGGTCCGTAGCTCAAAGGTCAAGGTCACACTTAGACTTAAAAGTATAGTGCATTGATGGGCGTGTCCGGTCATATCTTGCATCGGGATTTTCAAATAATTTGGCAAAAATGTTACCACAGTAAGAGAGGGGCAATGGCAAGCCCAGGTCCGTAGCTAAAAGGTCAAGGTCACATTTTGACGTTAAAGGATGTGCTTTGATGGGCTGCCCGGGTCCAATCTTTTGTCATCGATGGATGGATTTCAAATAACTTGGCATTAATGTGTACCACAGTAAGACGACGTGTCCTGCGCAAAACCCAGGTTCGTAGCTCAAAGGTCAAGGTCACACTTAGATGTTAAAGGATAGTGCATTGATGGGCTGACCGGTCCATAACTTTGTCATCGATGGATGGATTTAAATAACTTGGCGTGAATGTGTACCACAATAAGACGACGGTCACACCCCAAACCCAGGTCAGTAGCTCAAAGGTCAAGGTCACACTTAAACGTTAAAGAACATTTTTCATGAAAGTGCATTGATGGGCATTTCCGGGCCTATCTTTGTCATTCAAAGCATGGATTTTAAAACAACTTGCATGAATGTGTGACACATAAGACGATGTGCGTGCGCAAAACCCAGCCCATAGGTCAAAAGGTCCTAAAATCTAACAACGGCCATACTAATCATTCAAAGTGCCATCGGGGGCATGTGTCATCCTACGGAGACAGCTCTTGTTTGTACACCTTTAAATGAAATTCTTACTTAACTTCCTTAAAAAAAAGTCTTTCTTGTTTTTAAAAAGAAACTATTTTATCACTCTTCAGGTCAAAGGAAATTTGTTTTGTAAATCTGAAAAAAATTAAAATTTAAGTGAAAACTAAGACGGGTTTTGCCATTTTAGCAAGAACTTCAAGAGAAATTTAAAGGGGAGTGGTTTTGTTTCCGGGCAGGTATGTGTTCAGGTTTTAAGTTTTACTTCCTTTTCTTTAACATATTTTTATTTTTATTTTTTTTTTGTTGGGTTTTAATCACACTACACAAAGTAGGTCATAGGGCGTTTGTCAGTTTTTTTGGATGGGGTGGAAGACCAGGGCCCATTTATCATGGGGGGGGCCCTTGGAGAACCGCAACCTTCCGTAAGCCAGTGAAGGCACCCCACAGAAAAATTCAATCCCCTTAATTTTAAATTTTTTTTAAGGGTTTTAAGTTTTTTATTAAGAATCAACAACATATAAAGTAAAATGAACTTTTAAAAAAATTTTCTTATCCAAAAGGCTGAAATTTACAAGGAAGTATTTCACAAAAAGAAATTTCTTCACTTTTAAAAAAAATTTAACATTTCTGTAGGATTGGGTTTAAAAATTTTTCCACCAGGGGTTAAATTTAAAAAGCACTTGTCACAAAGGAGTTTAAATGTTTTAAAATTCATTTTTTTTGTTTTAATTGGACATACACATAAAAGAAATTTAAAAAGATTTAAACATTAAGAAACTTATTTTTTTACAATTTTAAAATCTGCAAAGTAATGTAAAAATCGCAATTTTGTGTTCCCCAAAACCCCCCAAAAGGGTTTTTAGCTCACTGATTTTTTGAAAAAAAATGAAGTTATTGCATCACTTGAGCGGTTTGTCGGCGTCGGCGTGGGCGTCGCTCGGCGTTGCCGGGTTAATTTTTATGTTTAGGTCACTTTTCCCCAAACTAAAAAAGCTTTGCTTTGAAACTTGGAATACGTTCCCAAATAAGCGACCGAAAAGCAAGAAACGAACCCCCTTTTTCTTTTTTGAAAGATTTAGGGCCCCCTTTTTACTTAAAAATATCAGATTTTCGGGTTAAGTTTTTATGTTTAGGTCAACTTTTTCCAAAACTTCAAAGCTATTGCTTTAAAATTGGGAATACTTTTCACCATCAAAAGCGCCCCGTACATCAAAAAAACATAATCCATCTTGCTTTTTGCAAGTTTTTAGGGGCCCCTTTTGTACTGAAAAATAATTTCTTGTTAAGTTTTATTTTTAGGTCAATTTTTCTCCAAACATCAAAGCTATTGTTTGAAACTTGGAATTTTCTTGTTCACCTCATAAGCAGACCCTGACACAAGAAAAAAACTCCACGCTTTTGAAAATTTTTATTCCCCTTTTGGCTTAGAAAATCAGTTTTTTTGGGTTAGTTTTTGTTTGGTCAGCTTTAAACCTAACTTCAAAGCATTTTTAAAAACTTGCAACATTTGTTCAACAAATTTACCCTTACAGCAAGAAACATAACCCTCCTGTTTTTTGCAAATTTAGGCCCCCTTTTGGACTTAGAAAAACAGATTTCTGGTTAAGTTTTATGTTAGGTCAACTTTTCTTTTAAAAACATCAAAAAATTGCTTAAAACTTGCAACCCCTTGTGCCCTCATAAGCAAAAACCCTTACAGCAAGAACATAACTCCACCCGGGTTTTTTTGCAAAAATTTAATCCCCCTTTGGACTTAAAAATCATTTTCGGGGGTTATTTATGTTTAATCAACTTTTTCAAAAAATCAAACAAAGGGTTAAAAAAACTTGCAACAGTTTTTCACCATCAAAAGGGACACTGAACAAAAGAAACAAAACCATCCGCTTTTGCAAGAAAAGGGCCCCTTTTTAGATTTAAAATCGGGGTAACAATA
This sequence comes from Mercenaria mercenaria, assembly GCF_021730395.1. Lineage (NCBI taxonomy): Eukaryota > Metazoa > Mollusca > Bivalvia > Venerida > Veneridae > Mercenaria > Mercenaria mercenaria. Next base: position 2,349 of record NW_026462893.1, on the reverse strand, counting down.
TTTTTTTACCAAAAAAAAAATCAGATGAGCGTAGCCCCCGAAAGGGGGTTCTCTTGTTTTTCTTCACGCCCAAATGGTACTTGCCCCTCCATTTTTCGGACACGTTTTATTTTTATCTTTTGGGAAAGGTGCAAAAGTGAAAAAAAATTCGTTTTCACCCCCAACTTCAAATCCAGGGGGGAACACTGATTTGGGAATTGCCAGAAAAAAAATTTCCATTTTAAAAAACCCAAATTACTAAATCTAAACTTAAAAATTTAAAAATAAAAAACCCTTCCAGTTTTACATACTCTTAAAGTTAAATTTCAGTGTTAATTTTATAAAAATTTTAGATAAAATTTACAAAACACACCATTTTTTTTTTCACATGAATTATTAAAATTGGTTTATTCTTTCAGCTCCAGTCCCGGAACCCTGGGAGAAGAAAAAAAAGGAGTGCCCATGAGAAACAGGGGAAAAATATAACCCTACCTCTAAATTTTGAATGAATTTGTCCATCTTTAATTTTTCAGTACCCTTAAAATTTAAAAGGGGGCATACCCAAAAAATACTGACTAAATGGCGAAAAGGCAGGTCAGTCAACTTTTTAATATAAAAATTACGGACACAATAAGGGATACTTTCCCGCTTTTGATAGTGGAGGAAAACACCCTATCCCCCCCTTTTAAATTAAAAAATTTTTTTCACAAGAGTAAACCACCAACCCCTTAAGCAGGGTTAGATGGCTTCCCACATAAAAATTTTTAAAGCCCGAGGAGGGTTGAACCCCCAATTTTGGCCGGGGAATTTATTTGAAAACAATAAACCCTTTGGGCCACGGGGTCCCTTGAATCTTAAAATTATTTAAGTTCTGGTATAGCACAGAGATGGTCAATTTTACATTTGCATCTCCTTAAATTTTTTTGTCAAATGAAGTTAGAAGTAAGTGTAAAATTTTTTTTTGCCCCCCCATCACTGAAGCTGGAGGCATATAATGTTGTTCGTCCGTCCGTCCGTTCATTTCTCCGCCCCTACGAGGGTTTAAACCCAAAAGGGACCGTTTTGTCTAGCTCAAAACCACTTTTTAAATGATTGATACTAAGCGATGTCCTGGCCATCCCCTTTTAGACTCACCTGATCCGTTTGCCTTGCCCACCCATTTTGGATTTGGGGCTTTTTAAAAGGGGCCTCCTGGTTTCCAAAGGGGACCGTTTTGTAGCACAAAACCCCCACAAGAATGCTTGATACTAAGCAGATGGAACCCCCCTACCATTCCTCATCTTTCAGGACTCACCTGACCCCCAGTTGACCCCCCCTAACCTCATTTTTACTTAAATTTTTTATTAACCCCCCCCAAAATCTTGTTTTAACCAAAGGGCCCCCCCCCTTTTTCTAGCACAATCCCCCAAAAAAATGACTGATACAATCCCAAATGGGTAAAAGTGACCTTTCCATTTCAGACCCTCACCTGATCAGTTTGACCTTGAAAAATTTTACCCCCTTTTGGGCTTGGGTTTCTTTTTCGACAAGGAATGCCCCCGGGGGCATCAAGCGTTTATTAAAAACGCTTTTTTTTTTTTTTAAGCTTTTACAAATCACGAACAAAAGGCCAATGTTTCCCCTACAACAGATTGCCACTATGAGTAAGGAATCAATGCTCCGAAAACAAAGGGGGCTACATCACCTTTAAAAACGGGTGTTGGTGGGGGGGGCCGGATTTGGGCAGGAAAAAACATTTAGTGAACAATTGAAATTAGTTATCATTTTAAATAGCATTGGAAATTATTTTATTTTGGGGAATTTGTTTAGGTTTCTAACTGTACACCCAAATGAAACGTGACAACAAATCTCTTATGTACTTTTATCTTTTAGAATTTAAAATCCAAAAATAAGTCCCAACAAAACAACCTTTTGGTTTAAATTCATGCCTAAAACAATTTTTACAGAAGAGGTTTTTCTGCATCATAATTTTAGCAAAAATTTAAAAAATCGGTTTTTTTTTGTGAAGAAAAAGTGAAAACAGCAGACAGGATAATAAACAATAACAAAATTTGTTAAAAAAACAAAGACTGACAAAAAAAATTTTTATTCAGGGCCTTTGCAACGCAGGTGTGTTTGGGTCCACCAAAAAAGAACAAAAAAACAGATAGAGAAAGAGAGAAAGAGATTGACGAGGAAGGAAAAAATTAAGTGATGACGGCCAAGTTTTGGGGGGGAAAAGGGAAGGTTTTGCGGGAACAAAAAAAAGGGATGGATAAATAAGCAAATTGCAGACAGAACTGGGGTGAAAAGAATGTGGATGTGGGCTATTCTTCTTATGGTAGACTGGGTTTAAATTTTTCTGATCAAGGGCCCGTTAAAGTTTAAAAA
>NW_026462892.1:0-18812 GCF_021730395.1 Mercenaria mercenaria | reverse complement strand
GATCTGGCCAGTTCAAGAAAGGGACTGAGATCTTATGGTGATACAAGTTGTGTGCAAGTTTGGTTAAAATAAAATCATAAATGAAACCACTATCGTGCAGACAAGAAATTGTTGACGGACGGACGCACGGACACACGACGGACGAAGGGTGATCACAAAATCTTACCTTGTCACTATGTGACAGGTGAGCTAAACAAGAGCTGTCTGATGACAGCGCGCTCGACTATTCGAAGAATTGATTGAAGAATGGTGTCAAAATATTTCCACGGATATTCAGACAAAAGAAATAAATAGATTAGACAAACAATGTTCCTGTATTACTTTGATTTCGATAAGTCTTGCACTAAATGGCAATATATGAGCCAATTTCAAAGTCCAAAAAGGGCCATAATTCAGTCAAAATAGTTATGTACTCTTGCCTACAGATGGAAATCATAATGATAAACAAGTGTTCAAAGTTTAAAAGCCATATGTCAAATAGTTTTGACAAAACATGGACTTGTATGGAAACAGAACCAATTTCAAAGTCCAAAATGGGCCATAATTCAGCCAAAATAGATGACAGAGTTATGTTCTCTTTCCTACAGATAGAGACTATTATACTAAACAAGTGATAAAAGTTTCAAAGCCATATGTCAAACACTTTACAAAAAATATGAACTGGTACGAAAAACTTAACCAAGATTTCTCAGTCAAAAAGGGCCATAATTCAGCCAAAATCCTTGATGGAGTTATGTACTCTTGCCTATAACTGGACATGGTGATGGTAAACAGATGCTGAAAGTTTCAAAGCTTTATCTCAAAAGACTTTGTCAAAATATGAACTGGTACGAAATATTAACCCAGATTTCTAAGTCAAAAAGGGCCATAATTCAGCCAAAATCCTTGATGGAGTTATGTACTCTTGCCTATAACTGGACATGGTGATGGTAACCAAGTGTTGAAAGTTTCAAAGCTTTATCTCAAAAGACTTTGTCAAAATATGAACTGGTACGAAAAACTTAACCATGATTTCTAAGTCAAAAGGGGCCATAATTCAGTCAAAATCCTTGATGGAGTTATGTGCTCTTGCCTATAACTGGCCATGATGATGGTAAACAAGTGTTGAAAGTTTCAAAGCTTTATCTCAAAAGACTTTGTCAAGATGTGGACTGGTACGAAATATTAACCCAGATTTCTAAGTCAAAAAGGGCCATAATTCAGCCAAAATCCTTGATGGAGTTATGTGCTCTTGCCTATAACTGGACATGGTGATGGTAAACAAGTGTTGAAAGTTTCAAAGCTTTATCTCAAAAGACTTTGTCAAAATATGAACTGGTACGAAAAACTTAACCGTGATTTCTAAGTCAAAAGGGGCCATAATTCAGCCAAAATCCTTGATGGAGTTATGTGCTCTTGCCTATAACTGGCCATGATGATGGTAAACAAGTGTTGAAAGTTTCAAAGCTTTATCTCAAAAGACTTTGTCAAAATGTGGACTGGTACGAAAAACTTAACCCAAGGTGTGACGCCGACGCCGACGCCGTGGTGAGTAGGATAGCTCTACTTATTCTTCGAATAGTCGAGCTAAAAAGGAATGAAAAAAAAAATTCTTTGGGAGGGTGGGGGGTGGGGAAGGTGTGGGTACACAACTTCACATGTTTATAATAAATGTTCATGGAAAAGAATGAAAGAAGTTTAATGAAATTTTACCAATTGGTTGGTTTGTTATGTACAAATCTGTGGATTTTTAAACAATTAAAAAGCAATAACTCTAAAGTTAGTAAAGAGATCCGGACGAAATTGTGTGTGCTCAACCACATTATGGTGATCTCAATTCAGTTTAAATTTCATAGTTCTAGGTCAAATATATCACAAGTTATGAAGCCTTATTTATAGTACACTATATAGTTAACAGAAGAAACTTCTAAGGTCATAACTCTGGGGTTACTTGGGCAATCTGATTAACACTTGACAAGTCACATAACCTCATAGTGGTGAAAATGTTTATGAAGTTTTATTCAAATATTCCCAACCACTACCTAGATATGGCTCCGGATGTGGAATTGTCATTAAATCAAGAGCAATAACTCTAAGGAAAATTGACCAATTTAAAGAACAAGAGGACCATGATGGTCCTGAATCGCTCACCTGTCCCCACATGAACTGAGTATGACGTCCTTTTTTCTATTATTTGACATGGTGACCTAGTTTTTGAGCTCATGTGACCTAGTTCTGAACTTGACCTAGATATCATCAAGATAAAAATTCTGACCAATTTTTATGAAGATCCATTGAAAAATATGGCCTCTAGAGAGGTCACAAGGTTTTGCTATTATTTTACATAATGACCTAGTTTTTAAAGGCATGTGACCAAGTTTTGTACTTGACCTAGATACCATCAAGGTGAACATTCTCACCAATTTTCATGAAGATCCATTGAAAAATATGGCCTCCAGAGAGGTCACAAGAGTTTTCTATTTTAAGACCTACTGACCTAGTTTTTGACCGCACGTGACCCTGTTTCGAACTTGACCTAGATATCATCAAGATGAACATTCTCACCAATTTTCATGAAGATCCATTGAAAAATATGGCCTCCAGAGAGGTCACAAGAGTTTTCTATTTTAAGACCTACTGACCTAGTTTTTGACCGCACGTGACCCTGTTTCGAACTTGACCTAGATATCATCAAGATGAACATTCTCACCAATTTTCATGAAGATCCGTTGAAAAATATGGCCTCTAGAGAGGTCAAAAGGTTTTTCTATGTTTAGACCTAGTGACCTAGTTTTTGACCGCAGTTGACCCGGTTTCAAACTGGACCTAGATATCATCAAGATGAACATTCAGACCAACTTTCATACAGATCCCATGAAAAATACGACCTCTAAGTGGTCACAAGGTTTTTTTATTATTTGACCTACTGACCTAGTTTTTGATGGCACGTGACCCAGTTTCAAACTTGACCTAGATATTATCAAGATGAACATTCTGACCAATTTTCATGCAGATCCCATGAAAAATATGACCTCTAGAGAGGTCACTAGGTTTTTCTATTATTTGACCTACTGACCTAGTTTTGGATCGGACGTGACCCAGTTTCGAACCTGACCTAGATATCATCAAGATGAACATTCTGACCAATTTTCATGCAGATCCCAAGAAAAATATGACCTCTAGAGTGGTCACAAGGATTTTCTATTATTTGACCTACTGACCTAGTTTTTGACCGCAGTTGACCCAGTTTTGCACTTGACCTAGATATCATCAAGATGAACATTCTGATCAATTTTCATGCAGATCCCATGAAAAATACAGCCTCTACAGAGGTCACAAGGATTTTCTATTACTTGAGCTACTGACCTAGTTTTGGACTGGACGTGACCCAGTTTCGAGCTTGACCTAGATATCATCAAGATGAACATTCTGACCATTTTTCATGCAGATCCCATGAAAAATATGACCTCTAGAGAGGTCACAAGGATCTTCTATTATTTGACCTACTGACCTAGTTTTTGATTGCAGTTGACCCAGTTTTGAACTTGACCTAGATATTATTAAGATAAACATTCTCACTAATTTTCATGCAGATCCAATGAAAAATATGACCTCTAGAGAGGTCACAAGGTTTTTCTATTATTTGACCTACTGGCCTAGTTTTGGATCGGACATGACCCAGTTTCGAACTCGACCTAGATATCATCAAGTTGAACATTCTGACCAATTTTCATGAAGATCCATTGAAAAATATGGCCTCTAGAGAGGTCACAAGGTTTTTCTATTTTTAGACCTACTGACCTAGTTTTGGAATGCACGTGACCCAGTTTCAAACTTGACCTAGATATCATCAAGGTGAAAATTCTGACCAACTTTCATAAAGATCCCATGAAAAATGTAACCTCTAGAGTGGTCACAAGCAAAAGTTTACGCACGCACGCACGGACGATGGACGCTGCGTGATCACAAAAGCTCACCTTGTCACTATGTGACAGGTGATCTAAAAATGACGGGCATCAATGAAGTATGTTGGTTCATATTTATTTTAAGTTCACGAAATTCTACCAGCTTGTTACTGAGGAACGGCTACAGATGTTGATTTTCCATTAAATCAAGGGAAATAACTCTAAGGGAAATTGACCAATCCAAAAAAAAATCCAACTTGAAGGGCATCATCACAGTATGTTGGTTCATGTTTTTTTTTTCAAGTTTTATGAAATTCTACCTGCTAGTTACTGAGAAATGGCTGCGGACAACGCCATTTCAATACCCCCTCCCGATTTCATTGGCAGAGGATAACAAGGCCAAAGAGGATAGGTTAATCAAGTTTTAATCAGGCAGTCTAAAAGACAGCTATATCCCCTGCCTTTGTTATGGATCGTGAAAGGGTTTATGGTATTGGGTGGAACCATTAAATAATCAAGTTGTGACCTTGACCTTAAGCTGGCAGGGGTAATTTTGAATTCTGCACATTGTCTTGATAAATTTAATATTACAGCCAAGTCATATTAAAATCCTTCAAGGGGTTAAGGAGATACTGAGCAGACATAAAATGGAAGGCTCAAACATTTGAGTTGTGACCTTGAACTTGAGCCGACAAGGCTGACTCATGACTTTTGCACATCATCTTGATGAGGTGATAAATTCACCCTAGTTTCATGAAAATTCTTCAAGGGGTTTAGGAAATACAATGCAGAAACAAAATGGAAGGCTTGAACATTTGACCCAGAGTTGTGACCTTGACCTTAAACTGACATGGCTGACTCGTGATTTCTGCACATCGTCTTGATGAGGTGATTATTTGACCAAAGTTTCATCAAAATCCTACAAGGTGTTTAGAAGATACAGAGCAGACACAAAATGAAAGGCTAAAACATTTGACCAAGAGTTGTGACCTTGAACTTAAGCTAACATGGCTGACACACGAGTTTTGCACATTGTCTTGATGAGGAGATCATTTGACCCAAATTTCATAATCCTTCAACGGGTTTAGGAGATACAGAGTGGATGCAAAATGTAAGGCCCAAACATTTGACATTTGACCTTGACTTGTGACCTTGACCTTGAGCCGACATGGCTGACTCATGGGTTCTGCAATCATCTTGATAAGGTGATCATTTGACCCAAGTTTCATGATTATCCTTCCATAAGTTTAGCAGATATAGAACTTACACAAAATTGAAGGCTCAAACCTTTGACCTTGAGTTGTGACCTTGACCTTGAGCCAACATGGATGACTCATTAGTGCTGCACATCCTCTTGATGAGGTGATCATCTGACTGAAGTTTCATGATTATCCTCCATGGGGTTTAGAAGATACAGAGTTGACATGAAATGGAAGGCTCAAAGCTTTGACCTTGAGTTGTGACCTTGACCTTGAGCTGACATGGCTGACTTGTGGGTTCTGCACATCATCTTGACGAGGTGATCTTTTGACCCATGTTTCCTTCAAGTTACACTGCTCAGTTTTTTGTAGATAGTAACACAAGAGGTTTGTGAATTGATTTTTAAATATTCCCAGATTTTTCTGACTAGAATATTTAAAACCTTTCTAATAAATAAATATGGGCTAGTAATTTGTGTGTTTGTGCATGTCCGCATGCATTGGTGGTGGGGGTGGGGGTGGGGGGAATAAAAGGTTCAAACAAGTTTTTTTTTTTAAAGTTTCCAACACATACATGATAGGGTAGTTAGCACAATCCTGTGCAGCCATGTGCTGTTTTGACAAATCAGAGATTTTCCTGTTTCAAGTTCTATCAAGGATAAGTTTCATCCACTTTCACCACACCACTTAAGATTTGAAGGAAACTGTGGAGGGGACTGATGGAAAACTGATCACAATAGCTCACCCTCAGAACTTTGTGCTCTGGTGAGCTAACAAATAGAGAAAATGCTGACATTTCCAAAATCAAAATTATACAACAGGAGCTTTATATTCAGGGCACCCAACGACTGTCTTACTATCCTAAATTATCATGTTGGAAGTGTTAACCTTTAGCATATAATATTAACACATCTCAATGTTAGGGTCACATCTGCCTACTTTTGCATCTATTACCCAGGAGGTATTTAATGTCTTACTAAAAACAAGAGGACCATGATGGTCCTGAATCGCTCACCTGTTCCCGCATGACCCAGTTTTGAGTATGACGTCGTTTTTTCTATTATTTGACAAAGTGACCTAGTTTTTGAGCTCATGTGACCCAGTTTTGAACTTGATCTAGATATCATCAAGATAAAAATTCAGATCAATTTTCATGAAGATCCATTGAAAAATAATGGCCTCTAGAGAGGTCAAAAGATTTTTCAAATTTTAGACCTAATGACCTAGTTTTTGATCGCAGTTGACCCAGTTTCAAACTTGACCTAGATATCATCAAGATGAACATTCAGACCAACTTTCATACAGATCCCATGAAAAGTATGGCCTCTAGAGAGGTCACAAGTTTTTTTTATTATTTGAACTACTGACCTAGTTTTTGAAGGCACGTGACTCAGTTTCAAACTCGACCTAGATATTATCAAGGTGAACATTCTGACCAATTTTCATGAAGATCCATTCAAGGGTATGGCCTCTAGAGAGGTCACAAGGTTTTTCGATTTTAATACCTACTGACCTAGTTTTTGATCGCAGTTGACCCAGTTTCAAACCTGACCTATATATCATCAATATAAACATTCAGACCAACTTTCATACAGATCCCGTAAAAAATATGACCTCTAGAGAGGTCACAAGTTTTTTTCATTATTTGACCTACTGACCTAATTTTTGACGACATGTGACCCACTTTCGAACTTGACCTAGATATCATCAAGATGAACATTCTGACCAATTTTCATGAAGATCCATTCACAAGTATGGCCTCTAGAGAGGTCACAAGGTTTTTCTATTTTTAGACCTACTGACCTAGTTTTTGACCACATGTGACCCAGTTTCAAATTAGACCTAGATATCATCAAGATGAACATTCAGACCAACTTTCATACAGATCCCATGAAAAATATGGCCTTTAGAAAGGTCACAAGGTTTTTCTATTATTTGACCTACTGACCTAGTTTTTGATGGCACATGACCCAGTTTCAAACTTGACCTAGATATCATCAAGTCGAACATTCTGACCATTTTTCATGAAGATCTTGTGAAATATATGGCCTCTAGAGAGGTCACAAGGTTTTTCTATTTTTAGACCTACTGACCTAGTTTTTGACCGCACGTGACCCAGTTTCGAACCTGACCTAGATATCATCAAGGTGAATATTCTGACCAAATTTCATAAAGATCCCATTAAAAAAAATGGCCTTTAGAGAGGTCACAAGGTTTTTCTATTATTTGACCTACTGACCTAGTTTTTGAAGGCACGTGACCCAGTTTCGAACTTGACCTAGATATCATCAAGTTGAACATTCTGACCAATTTTCATGAAGATCTTATGAAATATATGGCCTCTAGAGAGGTCACAAGGTTTTTCTATTTTTAGACCTACTGACCTAGTTTTTGACCGCACGTGACCCAGTTTCGAACTTGACCTAGACATCATCAAGGTGAACATTCTGACCAATTTTCATACAGATCCCATGAAAAATATGGCCTTTATAGAGGTCACAAGGTTTTTCTATTTTTAGACCTACTGACCTAGTTTTTGATGGCACGTGACCCAGTTTCTAATCTGACCTAGAATCATCAAGGTGAACATTCTGACCAATTTTCATGAAGATCTTGTGAAATATATGGCCTCTAGAGAGATCACAAGGTTTTTCTATTTTTAGACCTACTGACCTAGTTTTTGACCGCACGTGACCCAGTTTCGAACTTGACCTAGATATCATCAAGATGAACATTCTGACCAACTTTCATAAAGATCCCATGAAAAATGTGACCTCTAGAGTGGTCACAAGGAAAAGTTTACGCACGGACGGACGACGGACGCTGCGCGATCACAGAAGCTCACCTTGTCACTTTGTGGAAGGTGAGCTAAAAAATGTTTAAAAAGATTACTTGGTCCATGCTGATGCATTAGGCTAATGACCCATTCATCAAAAGCTGTCTTATTCATCATGTGTACTGGAAACTTTGAACATGTACCAGTGTCTAGTTGATCTCCAGCTGATACGGAGCTATTGCAGGATGGGTACTTTAGCCACTCTGTTGCCAGTATGTAATACTCATCAAGGTCCAAGACAAAACAGGTCAGGTGGTAAGGACCTGCATTTGTTAACTCTGTATTGTTACAGCATGGACAAAGAAGCTTCATCTTCCAGATACGTATTGTATCCACAGAAATAGCCTATGTCCAAGTAACTGTCCACTTTGGTCGCAGAGTTGGCAACAACTGTGGGAGGGGAGGGTTGTATACAAACGGCCTTACCTATCTGTCATCCAGCTCAGGTTTCCAATTTGTATTATATGTGAATAATGCCTTGGATATCCATTTCATATCAATCTGATGAAGACAGGCCTTCCAGCTGGCAGTCTGGAAATTATAAAGGCTGAAATAAACTGAAGCAATATACAAGCAGAAAGTGCCAGACTATATTGATATAGAGATAATACACATTTTTGTTTTGTATATTAATGTCTGTAGAAGTCTGTAACATTATGGAGTGGAAACAATTTTACTTGACCTTCAATAAAGACCTTCACCTTTCACCTACAAGCATAATTCTTGTTCCTGCATGATCTCTACATATTGCCCTCTATTCACATACCAAGTTTTATGAACATAGCTCGAATACTTTTTGAGTAATTGGAGGATCTAGATTAGCAGATGGACAGACGGATGGATGTATGGAGGGCATTTCTACTGTCCCCTCCAGTGTTCCACTGGAAAAGGACTAATAAAGACTGTACAGTAAACCTTAATAAATTTCTCAATAATAAATGACTTGCATTTTTTTAACTGAGCTAAACCCTCATTCATATGTATTGTGTGAAATAACCTGAGGCCATATTCATAAATGACATAATTTGTTACTGACCTGAGACCCTGTTCTAAAAGTCAACAGCATAAAATTTGGCAAGACCCTGACATAGTTGTCACAATACCTCTTCATACCAGTTTTCTCATCTGGTCAAGCATGATTCTGCTGCATCTCTACATCAGAGCTTCGGCACGAATCAGGCCCAAGTCACACTGATTCGAGCCTCGGCCTGATGATAAACCACTAATACTTGTTACTGGAGTAGTTGAAGATGTGGAAGCTGTGCTGGTAGTGTCTGAAAATATCAAATTGTCTATAATGTCAGGTGTACAGTCTAACCTTTACTAACGTTCACCTCCGATCAGCGGTCACCTCCATTCAGCGGCCATTTTATGACGCCCCCGACGGATTTTCCTCTATTTTATCACTTTATTCAGCGGTCACCTGCCGTCCGCGGCCAGCGGCCACCGATATTGCCTCCCGACCGCCATATTTGACCCCTTTCAGCAGCCATTTTTTCTTCTAAAACTAATTATTTTTAGGCAATAATCGCCGATGATACCCGATTTTTGAGAAGCACGTGACTGCTAAGTTTCGCGTGACTTCACAAGAACGACAAAATGACATGAGCTTCTCAATTAAAATTGATAACCAAAGGTGTAATCCCCTTTATGTTATGATCAAACGGCCAGTAATTATCAGCAATTAGCGTGTCACCTCGTGTCAATTTTGTTGTTTACAGTTTGACCTCGGTTAAAGACAATACTTGATAACTAATTAGTAGCATAATATTTGTGGGTTTTTTTTATACTTCTGTCATCAAAATACTATTAAATTTATACGAAAATAATGCATGTGAGAATTGGGCATTCAATCAATATCAATTAAATGCAAAGGACCTAAGGATCTTGCATGAGGTCACTTGAAAAGTTAGCTCGACTTATTTGTGCCTAGCAGCCATGAAATGCCTGTATATGTTAATAACAATTTCAGTCACTATCATGGGGTTGTCATACTAAAATCACTATGATTATGGGTGAACCTGAACAGTAATTCTCACAACATTCTGACAAATCCTCTGAGCTATACTATATAGGCACTAAACTTTAAAAGTCTGACAAATTACAAACCTCCTTAACACCAGAAATTTCTTCGGTCTGGGAAAGCGTAAGAATGTCTACATGGGGTTTTATGCCCTGGTCAGTCAGGAAGAGTACAGCATGGTGTTGATCATCGGTAGGCCTGGTCAATTAACATACATTTCAAATGTCATGCGCTCAGTCTTTTCACCAACCATCATGGACGAAGATCATGTTTCCCTTTGGGCCACACAAGGATGTCTCTGCAACAGCTTTGCTCAGCAACCTAAAGCAATACAAGTACACAGAAATTCATTTATCTCACTGTCCTTTGTTATACATGTAACTATTTCCATGATGACACCATATGGAATGCATGAAGCACTTTGCGCATGACAAAATATTCTGATCTATAAGGAAGTTAGAGTCCGGACAAAGTCCATTGTACCAATTTTTGACCTTAAATCTCTAAGTGTGATCTTGACCTTTTAGCTATTGATCTGTGTCTTGAGTGCAATACATTTCTCATCCTGGTGAACAGATGTGTTAGGTTATTTTAAAATCTTTCTATGTACAAGGAGTTACAGTCTGGACCACATCGGACATACACACGGTCATTCTTATTAACTGGTACTAAAGTGGCTACTCTTTTGTTCTCCCTATTGTTCTTTTTAGCTACCTAAATTCAAAAATTTACATAAACCCAAAACATGTTGACTGACATCAAAGATAATTTACTGTTACCTATTGTTCTCATAGCCACCTAAGTACAGATTTTTTTCGGGGCAGACAGACAGACAGAAGCACATACATGTACAAGGAACTGCTGTTGTGACAACTATTTAGAGCTCATCACAAGCGGGTTCATCAACAAAATAAGGTGCTAAGAGAGGAAAAAAATAATGCATGTGAGAATTGGGCATTCAATCAATACTGGAAGTTACAAGTTTTGACATTAATTAAATGCAAAGGACCTAAGGATCTTGCATGAGGTCAAAGTCAAGGTCACAAACCAAATCATTGTAAAGGACAGCCTACACTGAGTGTATGTCTAAAGTTTCAAGATATTCTGTCAATGTTTTAAATTGTTACTGTAATATGAAAATAACAAGAGGACCATGATGGTCTTGAATCGCTCACCTCTTCCCACATGACACAGTTTTGAGTATGACGTCGTTTTTTTCTATTATTTGACATAGTGACCTAGTTTTTGAGCTCATGTGACCCAGTTTTGAACTTGACCTAGATATTATCAAGATAATAATCTGACCAATTTTCATGAAGATCCATTGAAAAATATGGTCTCTAGAGAGGTCACAAGGTTTTTCTATTATTTGACCTATTGACCTAGTTTTCGAAGGTATGTGACCCTGTTTTGAATTTTACCTAGATATCATCAAGGTGAACATTCTCACAAATTTTCATGTAGATCTCATGAAAAATATGGCCTCTAGAGAGGTCACAAGGTTTTTCTATTTTTATACCTACTGGCCTAGTTTTGACCGCACGTGACCCAGTTTCGAAACTGACCTAGATATCATCAAGGTGAACATTCAGATCAATTTTCATGAAGATCCATTGAAAAATATGGCCTCTAGAGAGGTCAAAAGATTTTAATAATTTTAGACCTACTGACCTAGTTTTTGATCGCAGTTGACCCAGTTTCAAACTTGACCTAGATATCATCAAGATGAACATTCAAACCAACTTTCATACAGATCCCATGAAAAATATGGCCTCTAGAGAGGTCACAAGGTTTTTTTATTATTTGACCTACTGACCTAGTTTTTTAAGGCACGTGACCCAGTTTCAAACTTGACCTAGATATCATCAAGGTGAACATTCTGACCAATTTTCATGAAGATCCATTCAAGGGTATGGCCTCTAGAGAGGTCACAAGGTTTTTCTATTTCAAGACCTACTGACCTAGTTTTTGATCGCAGTTGACCCAGTTTCAAACTTGACCTATATATCATCAAGATAAACACTCAGACCAACTTTCATACAGATCCCATGAAAAATATGGCCTCTGGAGAGGTCACAACGTTTTTTCATTTTTTGACCTACTGAAGATAAGCATCATCATCAAGATAAACATTCTGACCAATTTTTATGGAGATCCATTCACAAGTATGGCCTCTAGAGAGGTCACAAGGTTTTTCTATTTTTAGACCTACTGACCTAGTTTTTGACCGCACGTGACCCAGTTTCGAACCTGACCTAGATATCATCAAGATGAACATTCACACTATTTTTCATACAGATCCCATGAAAAATATGGCCTTTAGAGAGGTCACAAGGTTTTTCTATTATCTGACCTACTGACCTAGTTTTTGAAGGCACATGACCCTGTTTCGATCTTGACCTAGATATCATCAAGATGAACATTCAGACCAACTTTCATACAGATCCCATGAAAAATATGGCCTTTAGAGAGGTCACAAGGTTTTTCTATTATTTGACCTACTGACCTAGTTTTTGATGGCACGTGACCCAGTTTCAAACTTGACCTAGATATCATCAAGGTGAACGTTCTGACCAATTTTCATGAAGATCTTTTGAAATATATGGCCTCTAGGGAGGTCACAAGGTTTTTCTATTTTTAGAGCTACTGACCTAGTTTTTGAAGGCACGTGACCCAGTTTCGAGCTTGACCTAGATATCATCAAGTTGAACATTCATACCAATTTTCATGAAGATCTTGTGAAATATATGGCCTCTAGAGAGGTCACAAGGTTTTTCTATTTTTAGACCTACTGACCTAGTTTTTAACGGCACGTGACCCAGTTTCGAACTTGACCTAGATATCATCAAGATGAACATTCTGACCAACTTTCATAAAGATCCCACTAATATGGTGACCTCTAGCGTGGTCACAAGCAAAAGTTTACGGACGGACGACGGACGCTGCGTGATCACAAAAGCTCACCTTGTCACTATGTGACAGGTGAGCTAATAAACACATGCAAAGGGAGATAATTTGCTAAAAAAGCCAGGAAAAGTTATGGTTACTATGGTTACCTCATTTCGGAACATTTTTGATAAAACTGATGAAGTTTCAAGGAGCAGAAGGTGCAGCAACATGCAATAAATAAAGCAACCTAAGTCCAAAATGAGGTCAAGGTCAAACTGATGTCATGTGATGTCTGAAGATGAGGAATGGTCACAGGTTACATCTGCATAAGTATCAAGTCATTCTAGTAAGGGGTATTGATGCTAGACGAAATGGTCCAATTTGGACAGGACGAACACTAATGCCTCCCGCATCAGTAGATGCCGGGGGCATAAAAAGAGATCTGCCAAATAAAAACAAGAGCACTGCAGTGCAGAGCAATATACACAAAGCAAAGTCATATATGACTTTTGACCCTTAAGTGTGACCTTAACCTTGCAGTGAGTCATCTGGAACATGCGCTCTGCACATCGTCTTAGTGTGGTGAACATTTGTGTCAACTTTCTTTGAAATCCTTCATGGGGTTCAAGAGTTACAGAGTGGACATCAAACAAACTGATACATATATGGCAAGTTTTTGGTCTGACATTCAAATACGGTAAATATGAATGTTTCAAAGGAATGTATTGAGTAAAACAAATATAAACTCAAAAAAGTTTCTGTTATCAATATGTTTTTATCAGAAGAAAGAAAGCTCTGAAGGGTTAAGTGGATGCTGTGCAGTCACCAGATATAGTGATTTTAACAAATAAATTGAAATGTACCAGAGATATTCTTTCTTTGGACCTCCATGGTCATCTCAATCTTCACCAGATAATACTATTCGCAGCGGCTGTGACCAGTTGAAAGTCGATTTACCAACAACTCTTAATGTCATTTGTAACAGCCTCTCCCTTTGAACAACTACTGTTTGTGGCTCTGAGGGTTGTAGTTTT
Organism: Mercenaria mercenaria; assembly: GCF_021730395.1. NCBI lineage: Eukaryota > Metazoa > Mollusca > Bivalvia > Venerida > Veneridae > Mercenaria > Mercenaria mercenaria. The sequence continues at coordinate 4,947 of NW_026462892.1, read as the reverse complement.
TTGTCAACCTATTTCTTCAACAGTTAGCCGTCTTTCTCCTAGCTATAAATAAATGACATCATTCAAAAATAATGTCACAACTGATTTCACGTAACAAGAGATCCAAAGCGAAGCGCAACACTAGTTCCCATGACCTAAATATGAACGCACCAGAGCAATTGGTACAATCACTGGAGGTGAGACTGATATGGTTAGAAGAAATTGTTCATGCGTTGACATGCACACAACAGACACATGGCAATCAACATATCACTCATCTTTAAGCAGATCAGATGAGCTAAGAATATAGCAACCTAATGATAAGACAGTCATGCTTTCTGACCTGAGCAGAGTTGTTATTCCCTTATCAGCTGGTAAAAAGTTATGTATTACAATAAAATGTGACTTAATTACTTTTAGCTTCATTTAGTTTGCATCAAATTGTTTCTTACCTATAACAAATACTTAACAAACTTTCTTCAATGGCCAACTGGATGTCATCATGCCCGAAATACTCTTCTGCTGACATAGCAGTTTGTCTGGTTGGAAGACTGATCTGTGACAGCATCAGGTTCTATAGAATGGTTGTTAATACTTCCCGACATATCACCTGTTTCACTGTATATTACTGTGGCTGACGGAGACACACTACGCTGGAAGGTAAATATATTTCATTTTGATTGTACTTGAGTGAGATGTCAATTAAAATAAATCATGACTATTGGCAAGCCGCATCTGACCCCCAATATCAGAACCAAGCGGTTTGACTTCTACTGAATTATTTGTAAAGGTAGACCCAGGTTTAAAGATGCAAGATGCAGTTGTGTATTCAAGTGATAGTTCAATCAACAATTAGAAATTTAAAATTTATTCAATTTGATTCTTACTTTAGTGCTATATGCAGAGTAACATCCCCTGATACCCAACAAGATTAGACAGAACAACACTGACACTCTTATACCTCAATAATGAGTTAATGTAAACAGTACATGGTATACAGTTTCAGTGAATTGCTGGTATAAAATAATTGCAATATTTGATACTTGAAATCCGCGAAAATTAAGTATGCAAAATTATAAAATTTAGACAAATCTACGAAACTTACATCACATTATACTGTAGTTTAGCTAAGAAAGATTGGAACCAAAGTCAACAGAATGGCACCCTTCAATGATTGTTCATTTTAAAGTTTCATGTAAGTCTGCCCATCTGCTTAAGAGATATTAACTTGCAGATTACAAAAAAAAAACAACAACAAAAAACAATCGAGATAATTTTGTAAAAAACAACAGAACATTTGAAATATCATATGCCAGTTACTTAGATATGGCACCTGACAAACAGAAAAATGGACCACAAGATGGACATTCTTAAGAGAGGATAGTTATATGGACACTCTCTTGTTCTCCCATTTGTTCTGTTAGCCATGTGAGAGAAACGGAAAGAATAGCATCTATTGTTCTCTATTGTTCTTCTAGCCACATGAATACCTAACTGTTAGTTTGGACAGACGGGGAAGGACGAACAACTTGAATACTATATCTTTTCCCCTTCTAGCAGGGGAAATAAGCCCTGCCCACTGTAGCTATGTATATGTAGTGATATCGTCAAGAGTCCTTGATTCAACACTGTCCTTGAGTCAACACGCATGCTGTTTTATTGTTTTCTTTCTTCTTTTCTTATCAAACTTTTGGAGAAAGATGTATAGAGGAAACAAATATATTTGTGGTGAAAAGTCTACGATAGTAAAATTCAACAACAACACGTGATATTTTCTTTATCAACGTTTCGGCGCTTACGCCTTCATCAGGATTAAATACATAATAAAAACAACGGACGTGACGTCATGAAGTAAACGTTACGTTGAATGGCGGAAAAACGTATAGATCTACTGTTTTTTTAAAAATATTACATAAATTAATGTGAATAATAAATAGCAAGTTTAGTACATTACGGATATAAGAATACAGGATTTCCTATAGCAGTATATATAAACAAGAGCACCGCCTTGCGGGTGCTGACGCTCATCTGATTTTTTTTTGTGTAATAGAAATATTGTCCTACCCATGATTTTCTAAGTCTAAAAAGGGCCATCATTCTTGCAAAAAGCAGGATAGAGTTATGTTTCTTGAAGTTCAGTGTCCACTTATGATGGTGAAAAACTGTTGCAGTTTTAAAGCAATAGCTTTGATAGTTTATGAGAAAAGTTGACTTAAACATATACTCAACCAAGAAAATGATTTTCTAAGTCCACAAGGGGCAATAATTATTGCAAAAAGCAGGATGGAGTTATGTTGCTTGCTGTACAGGGTCGCTTATGATGTGTGAACAAGTGTTGCAAGTTTCAAAGCAATAGCATTGATAGTTTAAGAGAAAAGTTGACCTAAACATAAAACTTAACCAAGAAATCTATATTTTCTAAGTCCAAAAAGGGCCATAAATCTTGCAAAAAGCAGGATGGAGTTATGTCTCTTGCTGTACAGGGTCAACTTATGATGGTGAACAAGTGGTGCAAGTTTTAAAGCAATAGCTTTGACAGTTTAGGAGAAAAGCTGACCTAAACTGAAAACTTAACCAAGAAAACTGATTTTCTAAGTCCAAAAGGGGCAATAATTCTTGCAAAAAGCAAGATGGAGTTATGTTTCTTGATGTACAGGGTCTGCTTATGATGGTGAACAAGTATTCCAAGTTTCAAAGCAATAGCTTTGATAGTTTAGGAGAAAAGTTGACCTAAACATAAAACTTAACAAGAAATCTGATATTTTCTAAGTACAAAAGGGGCCATAAATCTTGCAAAAACCAAGATGGGTTATGTTTCTTGCTATACAGGGTCAGCTTATGATGGTGAACAAGTATTCCAAGTTTCAAAGCAATAGCTTTGATAGTTTAGGAGAAAAGCTGACCTAAACATAAAACTTAACCAGGCAACGCCGACGCCGACGCCGACAACCGCTCAAGTGATGACAATAACTCATCATTTTTTTTCAAAAAATCAGATGAGCTAAAAACCATAAATAGGAAAAAACGCAATAGTACTAAACAAACACATATACATGTAAAATTCATTACACATTAAACAATGTTTTTGAATTAAGTCCATCAGGATTGAGTGTTTTTAACTTATGAATCCAGAATGTTGCCTTGCATAACCGGTTAATTTGATTATTTACCACATCAATAGGCATAAATGTGAAGTCATCAATACTATGGTCATCTTGATTAAAATGACTAGCAACCAACGTGGAATATGCAGGATCTGTAAAATTAGATATTTTTTTTTTTTTTTTTTTTTTTTTGTGAAAAGTCTGGAATATGTGTCTTGGCTGTTGATTTTGAACTCATTTCTAAGAATTTCTTCATTTTTTTAAGAAATTGCTAATTTATTTCAACCAGTCTTGATTACAAGCCAGCATTTTTAAAAACACTTGTGAAAATTACATAAATGTTTTGTGTGTTTTTAAAGACAATGTATTTAGTTTTGATTTTATGATATTGAAACATCAGTGCATTACCCTATGTACACAGAGTGAATGGACATATTGATGGGTGTTGACTCAAGGACACCTTTTTATTGTGTACAAAAAATCACCCCTGTCTAGTAGTTGTCATTATACTCGACTATCACTGCACAGAATTTAATAAAAATTTGCATGGAGGATGACTACATGTTCCAGTTAATGAAAGTATCAAAATATAAAATATTTCATGAGCTTGTGTTGGAAAAACAAACATTTATCCTTAGGGTGTTGACTCATGGGCACTGGTGGATAGTAGAGTGGTGGAACCTATGCTCACGATATTTTGTACATATATTATCTTTTTAAGAAGCAAGAAAAGATCATTATTTCGATTTGCCTATGCAAAAACATAAAGTTATTACCCGCAGGTATATTGGAATGCTTTAGGCCGCAGGTATATTGGAATGCAACAAGTAGTATAGCACATGGGGACTGGGTGATTTCACGTGACTTTTTACCGATATCCGACTGGCTTCCCTTACAGAAGAAAAAGGCCTGCTGCGTACTCTTGCTGTGTACATACAGCGTATATGATGCGTACATGATGTGTACTGAAATCAAGGGCTTTAAATAGTACGCAGGATATACACCGCACATACACCGATAGTACGTTTGTAGTACACTTTTGACATGCAAATGAGCTCTGCCGCGTACTACTTGCTGCGTACATGCTGTGGACTACATAGTACACAGGATGTACGCTGGAGGAATTTAGTATGCGGGAAATAGTACGCAGCATGTACGCGGCACATACACTTTTCACATGCAAATGAGCCTGCGGTGTACTACCCCTGCGGCGTACATGCTGTGTACTCCTGCGGCGTACATTCTGTGTACTCTGGCCCGAGTCCTGTGGCGTACATGCTGTGTACTCCTGCTGCATACATGCTGTGTACTCTTGTGGCGAAACTGCTGTGATAATGTAAATTCCTTACCCACCAAACTTTCTTATGCAAATGCTGATCATTTGGACAGAAAAAACAGAAAAAAGATAAGTGACATGCATCAATAAGTATTTACCCTTACCAAAATAATGTAGATGATGTTATCAAATAAATTAGTATGCTTTTCTTCATCCACTTTTCAATGAAATAAATCAATTTTTGTAGCATGTAATTTGGTAAACATTTGAAGAAAATGGCGTAACTGCATCAAGGGGAAACAACTTTAATGCAACTAAATATAAGTGCTATAAATTTCGAAGTATCTGCCGTGTACATGCAGTGTACTATTTTCTTGTACAAGTCCCTCCTGCGTAAATGCAGTGTACTCTGTAATTTTCAGAGTCTGTGCTGCGTACTTGAAGTGTACTAGTGACCTCCTGCGTACATGCTGTGTACTCGTCGAAATAGTACGCGGCATGGTACGCGGCATGCGGTGTATGTAAAATGTACTCCTCTGGCGTACTACTGTGTTCGCGGCATATACAGCAAATACGCATGCCAAGCGG
>NW_026462891.1:0-75158 GCF_021730395.1 Mercenaria mercenaria | reverse complement strand
TGTCAAAAGATCACATAAAAGTCAAAGATAAAAGGTAGCTGAGTTTGCGAAAATTCCGGATTTGCAAACTAAATCCGGAGACTGTTATAGCTTCTTTTGCTGTTCAGTATATGTCACTCGAATTTCCGATTATCTTTTCGCAATAAACGTCTAGTTTCAATGTTATTACTTCTAACATTAAAGTCTTCCATGCATTATTTTTAGCTCACCTGAGCCAAAGGCCGTCATCCGGCGTTCGTCCGTCCGTCCACACTTTCCTTTAAACAACATCTCCTTCTAAACAACCAGTTTAATTTTGACGAAACTTCACAGGAATGATCCTAATATGGTCCCCTGTCCAAATTGTTCAAAAACTGAATTCTACATAGAACTCTGGTTGCAATGGCAACCAAAAGGAAGAAATTATAAAATCTTCTTGTCATAAAACGCAAGACGTAGAGCCTCGATATTTAGCATGTAACATCATCTAATAGTCCTCTATGAAGATTGCGCAAATAATGCCCCTGGGATGAAAAGAGGCTCTGTCCCGGGGTACAAAATTTTACATAGACTTATATTGGAAAAAGTACTTTTAAAATCTTCTTTCCTTGATATTTGGTATGTAGCATTTCCTTGTAGTTCTCTACCAAGATCATTTGAATTATGCCCCTGGTTGAAAAGTGGCCCTTCCCTGGGGGTCCCAAGTTTTACATAGACTTATATAGAACATATTTTTAAATCTCCTTGTTTGAAAGTTCAAGGTCTATGCCTTTGATATTTGATATGTAGCATTTCCTAGTGGATCTCTTCCAAGATTTCAAATTATGCCCCTTGGGTGAAAAGAGGCCCCGTCCCGGGGATCACTTGTTATATGAGTTAAATACAAAAATGCTTCAAAACTTATCAGATCTTATTTCCTAGACAGTTTCATTATAATTACCTGATGACCCCAAGTGATTAAGGTCATCTGACTGTGACCTTGACCAGTTAGGTGACCTTGAACTACTGACCTACTTTCTTGTTTTTTAAGATGTAACCTTGAAATTTGGATGACAATCTTGAAACTGACTTTCAGTGAACATGAGTGTGACCAACTGACCTAATTTCTTAATATTTTAGCATAGTTTGACATTTGAAACATTTAGCTCATATTATTCAGGTGAGCGACCCAGGATTATCATGACCCTTGTTTAGCAAATTATTTCATAACTTATGTTGTTTTCAGATTTGACTTTCTTTATGTTATTTCATTAAAATTTATTTTTTATAAAGGCGTTGGCGTGAGGTTTCTTGGTTAAATTTTTTCGGCAACCTTTGTTTTTCTTTGTTACTGCTGCTGATATCTTACCGTAACATCACGTTAACATTGTTCAGCATGCAAACAAAGTATAAGTAGGGGCTGGGCCTATTATACATAATGTCAATGTCACCAAGATGTTATACTTAGGTTATTTCTAAGGTCAATGTTTTTCGGCAACCTTTGTTTTGCTGTCATATCTATGTTACTATTGCTTATAATTATAGCTTACTGCAACTTCTCATAAACTTTTTCCAGCATACAAACAAAGTATGTGCAGGGGCTGGGCCCATTATACCTAAGGTCAAGATCACCAAGTTGTTATACTTGGAATTATTTTTTGGTTGATGTTTTTTTCGAAAGCTTCGTTTACAGACATATCTTTGGTACTTTAAGAGATAATGACAATATTAAAAATGCTTCTTTATAATCATCATCTGCATGTGTGGTTACAATCTCCATAACTCTAATTATATTTTTGACAGAATTATGCCCCTTTCATACTTAAAGGGTTTTTTGGCAACATTCGCTTTCTGGATATAACTTTAATACAATATAAGATAATGGCTTGAAACTTAAAATGTGTCTTTATTATCATCATTTGCATGTGTGGTGACATTCCCATTAACTCATAATGATTTGTATTTTATGCCCCTTTCATACTTAATTCTTTTGAGAAACTTCATTTTCTGGACATCATTTTGGTACTATATAGGATAACGACTCGAAACTCATAATATATCTTTACCATCATCATCTGCATGTGTGGTAACAATCTCAATAACTCTAATTTGTGTTCTTGACAGAATTTTGCCCCTTTAGTTTAGCAAAGTCTTTATACTTTATGTGCATGTAGTTTCTTGGACTGTTTTTTTTTCTGATGTGATTTAATTCCATCAAAATAAGAAATGTCAGTACCCATTCCATACTTGACCTTTAACCCCTCTGGGCAGTAGGGTCTTTTTTATATCTTCGTGTATCTTCCTTTAAAAGAAGAGGTTTCTTATTGAGAAATAAACTCATTTTACTGTCAAATCGCCAAATTGTGGAGAGCGCTGTCTTACGCAAATCTCTTGATTAGGCCAGCTTAACACACATTTATATTTGTTTATATCTTTAAAAGCTTTCGGAAGGAAATGTTGCTTTTCTCAAATAGTTGTATGTTGTTGACATATTGACTGATTTTCGTATCGTTTGTTGTATCACCTAGTAACGGGCGTGTAAAGTCTGAATTTGTATTATTGGACTGTATTCTGCAAGTCATATGTTCAGCTTTAATTATTGAATGTGAAATTAAACAAGAGCTGTCCGTAAGACAGCGCACTCCACTATTTGGAGATTTGACAGTTAAATGAATATATGTCTCAGTTAGAGACCTCTACTTAAAAGGAAGATACAACAAGGGGCATAATGCTGTCAAAAACACAAATTAGAGATATTGGGATTGTTACAACACATACAGATGATGACGGTAAAGATACATTTTGAGTTTCAAGTCATTATCTTATATAGTTCCAAAGTTATGTCCAGAAAACGAAGTTAAAAAATAAAATAAAAGGGGCATAATTTGGTCAAAATACAAATTAGAGTTATGGGGATTGTTACCACACATGCAGATGATGAGGATAAAGATACATTTCAAGTTTCAAGTCTTTACCTTATATTGCATTAAATTAATATCCAAAAACCGGAAGTTTGTTAAAAATATTAAGTATAAAAGGGACATAATTTGGTCAAAAATACAAATCAAGAGTTATGGCGATTGTTACCACACAAGCAGATGATGATGATAAAGATACATTTCAAGTTTCAAGTTTCAAGTCTTTATCTTATCTTGCATTGAAGTAATATCCAGAAAGCGAAGATTGCACAAAAAAGTTTAAATACAAAAGAAGGGGCATTATTCTGTCAAAAATACAGTTAGAGTGATGGGGTTTGCAACAACATGTGCAGATGATAATTATAAAGAAACAGTTTTTATTTCAAGTATCTTTTAAAGTACCAAAGATATGTCTATAAACGAAGCTTTCGAAAAAATTTAACATGAAAATAATTCCAAGTATAACAACTTTGTGACCTTGACCTTGAGTAAAATAGGACCAGCCCCTGCACATATTTTGTTTGTATGCTGGACAATATTTATGTGAACTTACAGTAAGACATAAGCAATAGTAACAAAGATTTGACAGAAAAACAAGGGTTGCCGAAACACTTTAACCTTAAAAATAACCTAAATATAACACCTTGGTGACCTTGACCTTGGATAAAATGGGCCCAGCCCTTGTACATATTTTGTTTGTATGCTGGACAATGTTTATATAAAGTAACAGTAAGGTATAAGCAACAGTAACAAAGATATGACAAAAAACAAAGGTTGCCGAAAAACTTTAACCTTAAAAATAACCTAAGTATAACACCATGGTGACCCTGACCTTAGGTAAAATGGACTCAGCCCCAATGTATACTTTGTATGAATACTGGACAATGTTCATGTGAACTTACAGTAAGATGTAAGCAATATTGACAAAGATATGTCAGAAAAACAAAGGTTGCCGAAAAACTTTAATCTTAAAAATAACCTAAGTATAACAGCTTGGTGACCTTGACCTTGGGTATAATGGGCTCAGCCTCTACACATACATTGTTTGTATACTGGACAATGTTTATATGAAGGTACAGTAAGATATAAACAAATTGTAACAAAGAAAGACAGAAAAACAAAGGTTGCCGAAAAACTTTAACCAAGAAGGGTCACGCCGACGGCGACGGCAACGCCGACGCCGGGGCAAGTAGAATAGCCCCCCATTCTCCGAATAGTGGAGCTAAAAGCTAATCGGAAATGAAACTACTATATTCTAACTAATCAATAGCATACCATGAAATCCCGAAAATAAGCCGCTCAATTTTCATAAGGATTTGGTCGCTTATTATTTAGACCGGCTTATTTTTGAGTATGGCGAACTTTTGTGTACATATATTCAGTAACGTTTTAAAACCGCTATTTTTTCGAGTACAGAAATAATGAAGATATGAATGTCATATACTTTCCTTTTTAGTAAAACCATCGACGTCGATAAATACTTGTACTTCTGACATACCACTTTTGTTACAATTTGTTACTATTTTTAATGAAAATTATCCGATGCTAACAGATAATTACCTGTTAAAAAGTTAAGTTTGGCCTAATAAATACACTTATGATTGAATCGGCCGCTTACACAATGCGTGAAAATACACTGCATTGTATTATAAAGACCGGTCATTTTAATTTGTAGAACCGATTTGACAAGAAGCGTTTGAGACAGGAATATTATTGCTTTTTAAGTTTTAATTTGTCCAGGGATTTAACAATTAGCATAACTTGCATTGTGTTTAGTGTTTTCATTCTAAAGTATGTTTTATTGTTACTACATGTGGTAACTCTTGCTATCTTCTTTGGTGTCCTAACAAAGTCATTAATACTATATCAAATACAAAAAATCTTGACGGCTAATTTTTTAGTTCGGCTTATTTATTAGCCCTTTTTGTCTGTAGTAAAATGGTGGTTTATATTTGAGACCGGCTTATTTCCAACCCCGTCTTATTTTTGGGATTTCAGGGTATAGGGGTCTATATGATATTTCGAAAACAAAGTTGTTCCTAACATATATATCTATTGCCATTCGATTCTTTATAAGTTTTGTTTTGATAATAATAGTAATGGCTACATGGTTTTCACTATTTCGTGTCATCGAGTATAGTTTAAATTAATCTGTTAGCTTCGTTGCTGTTTTGTTCCTTCCTATAAATACTTTATGGTCTTTGTGTATACATTTCGGAAGTTGAGCTGTCATTCCATTCGAAAAACTTGTGCATTAATTTTACATCCCATATTTAAAATCGTAATAAGACGCAGTTTATATTTAAACTTTCGCACTCGCCATTTTTATGAATAAATGAGAGCATTCCTATGTTTAGAGACTGATCTCTTTTCAGGTCCTGTATTTTTGTTCCTAAGTTGAAAATATATCAAAATTATACTTTACCATACTGGTGAAATTTCGTCATGTTGCCGTCTAACCATGGGATCTTCAACGTCTTCATATTGAATATTTTATTTTCTTACAATGTAAGATAGGACTCAAAGCATTTTTTCATTGCTTGTATTATTATCGGTTGCGAATAGTCTACTATCAGCTGTCCCCGATGTAAACAAATTCTAAATTTAAATCATTTTTGTCTCGTCGTTCTTGAGCAAGAATTTGTAACGGAGTGTTCTACCTCCAGGAAATTTAAAGCAGAATTGCTCTGACTCCATTTCAACCAATAGAATGCACAGTTACATGCATGTGATCACAACAAAATATGGCGCATAGGCATAGTTGGTAGCATGGTTGAAATATACTTAGAATGTCTATCTACACGACATACAAAGGTGATCTTGCTTTTTATAGCTTACATAGACTATTTTACCAAGTCATTATTTATACAAACACATAGCTTTGTCAGGCTATAGGCAAGAAAATGTATGCTACTGGCCAAGTCTGATGAAGATCCATCAAGCGCTTCATGGCAAGAAAGTATTTCTATTTGTAGCTAAAGTTGCCCCTAAGAGGGGCAAAGTGCCCTTAATCAAACAAAGTTGAGAAAGGACTCTAGACGAAGTTTGGTGAATATTCATCAAGTGGTTTTTGAGAAGAAATCGTTAAAAGGTATTTGATTTTGAACTCAGACAGTCCCTGAAAGGGACCAAGTGCCCCCGACAAAAAATGTTGGTGAAGATTCTTATCAAATCAAGTTGAAGAAGATCCATCGAGTGGTTCATGAGAAGAAATAATTTAAAGGCATTTCTAATTTTAGCTCTGGTAATCCCTCAAAGGGGTTAATCGTCCCCATTTGAAAAAGATTGGGAAAGGACGTTATAATGATGCTACAGACCATGTTTGATGAAGATCCATCAAGCGGCTCATGAAAAGTTGGTATAAATGTTACCAGTAGTTTCTTAGGAGAAAAATTTTAAGTACAGTGTTGACGCAGGAAGACGGACGATGGACGCTGGACAATATACCTATCCTTGTAGCTAAAAAGAGACATGAATATAACATTGGTTGTGTTTATGCTAACTTATAACAAAACATGGAAAAAAACTTACGCAGCGTTATGAAAAATTAGACTAAGCTGTATTTGGAAAATATAATAGTTACAACTAAAAAGATTTTAGATCTGGTATTCATTGTTGAAAAATATTATTGCGGTTTCTAAGTAATTAATCTTCAAAATATTTCTGTTGTTATTTAACACGATTCTACGCTATGGTTTGTACGAATACCAATCTACAAAAGTAGGACCAGTATGCCTAGTTTAAATAGCCAGTTATGCCTGTAGTGTAAAAGTAGTTCAGTTAACCATGAACAATCTAGATAGCATGGTAAAGAGTTGGGAACCATTTTCCGGAGAGGACTAGTTTCGGACACATGTAATATCCGCTTTATTTCGTTGTAATTCATGTAATTGTTTCATCTAGACCATTTAGATGTTTGTTCTTCATGTCTACAGCAAACCACTATTTTATAAGGCTGTATAATGTTTTGGTTTTTTTTTGATGATAACTCACCTGCGTTTACAAAACAACTTTCTGTCTTAAAGGGGCATGAAGATAGCATTGCGCATGCGCAGTAGTTCACACATGCCGAGGTATCAAGTGGGGAAGAAATAATCAAACTACATAATGATTGTCTGCTGATAACATGTTCTACTTTTAATTTAACGCTAAAAGTTACGTAAGATGCAGGGCTGTCGATTTTTGCACTACAGTTGAACTTCAATGGCTCGAACTCGGATCTTTCGAATACCCGGGATCGCTCGAATTCTTCAGCCGGTCCCGAATTTATTCCTTCTTTATTCTATATAGTTCTACCTCGGATCGCTCGAACTTCAAAAATTCGAACTCTCGAACATATTTGGTGGTCCCCTTGGCTTAATTACAGTGATAATTACACCTATTCTGTCGAACAGACAATTTGTCGCCGGAATGGCTTGTGTTTACAAAGTTTTTCATACCTGTGCCTGACATTCGCCAAGCTTCCCCTTTAACCGGCGCGTGCGTAATTTTCACACGCTTATGTAATTAGCGTCGGTATACGACAAACAAATTAAACAAAGTGACTTTCGTTCATTGCAATGCTTTAATGGGCTTTGATTTATACGAATGAAATTATCTAAAATAATTGAGCAATGTCTGTCTTTATTTTTTTTCTGCATAAAATCGGGAGATCTGATGTCAACTTTCATACTGCTTTCGCATGACTGAACAACTTAGTAAAGGACCCGGAAACGGGGGGATAGCTAAGTCGGCTATTGGAAAGCAATATATTTGATAATATTTGTACTGAACTATGATTCATAAATGTTTGCTATTCATGTCTTTCTATTTGATGCTGTCTTCACCACAATTCTGATAATTATATAAGTGTTTTATCTGTGTTTTGTTTTCGTATCTATGTCATATTTGAAAATAAATAATAAAGCATATTGCAGCGTTTTTTTTATTTATCATCATATCATACACACATTTAGGTACAATATGACAATATATTACGATGTAAGGTTTGTAACACATCATGCCCTCGAATTCCCGAATTCAAAATGGCCGCCATTTGGATGGCTCGAACAACGGAAAACTCGAACTAATTTCCACTGGACCCTCGAGTTCGAGCCATCGAAGTTCGACTGTAATTTTAATCTATATCTATTGGAATTATCAAGAATTCGTATAAGACGAAAATCGAGATTTTTATAGTCAACCTCGGTTTGCTTTCGTAGCTGCTATTGAAAGTCGAGTTACGTTTCGTGCGCAATTTTGAAGAGATGAATAATAAAGAAATGTGTAGAAATAGTTTAATTACTTATTTTGATATCAAATTAACAACAAAACACTGTCAAAATATTTGTCCGGAAACTGGTTTACCTGACGGGAAAATTAACTCATTTTAGTGACCCCATTTGAGGCCCTATAGAACCCATATTTTACGTCATAACGCAATACTGATTACAGCATCGGATGTGAAAGGAGCTGAAGTTTGTGCAGTGTGAGCTTCATTTATGTCGAAGTATTTTTTTAGGGAATAATGGAGCCGAAATATGAAAATGTGTCCGGAAAATGGTTCCCAACCAGTACAGCGACTTTAATTACTGTTCAAGAAATCATTCGAAAGCTCTTGCCCTAATTTTAATATACATTTGTAATAAATATTATCTTGCTCTATGTCCAGTTTTGTAATTTACAGTGTTTTTTTTTTATATTTTTGTCAAAATCTCTAAAGTGAAAAATGTAATATTGCACAAATGTAAAAACGAAATGTATTTGAAAGCATTTTTAGTCAGAAAGAACTAAACGCAAGGAACAAGTAGATATATTTATTATCGTTTAAATACAGAAATGAAGAAACTAGACGAGAGTTACAATTTGGAAGCGATTTTCGCCACGTTTTAAAAATGGTAGACAGAGCATTGTTCCACTCAGGCGACGAATTGAAAAAAGAACTTCGATGTTCAAGATTAATTTTATTTTACACATCTTGATTTTTACAAAAGTTTACTTCATTCATAGTAGTGCGAATTTTTTAACTGAATACAAAACATGCATTTCTTTGCCTCACATAAGCTAATGTGACATTTTACAAGTGTGGTATATCTTCCAAGCCGATATTGAACAGCGATATTGTCGTACACCTAACAATATTTGGTACAGTACAAATGTTGTAGCAAAATGGCACTGGTCATTGTTGTATTAGTAGCCAATAAGTGTATATGTTTCCGTTTCTCTTTAGTATGAAAAACAACTCATTAAGGACATCCAAAGCCCTAATATGAAAGGAGAGGTAGAGAACGTTCGCTTATTACTCATCGGACCAATAAAAGCAGGAAAATCGTCATTTTTAAACTCTGCAGCATGTATTGATAAGGGACGAATCGCAATGGTTACTGCAGTCGGAGGAGAAGGAGAAAGTATGTCTAAAAAGGTAATTTTTTACACTCTTCTCTCATACCGGTGCCATTCTCATCTTTTACAGTATTTTCACAGTAAACAGCGATAACAAGGATCCAGTAGAAACAAGTGAATGAAGTATTTTCGTGCATTACAAGGTCCCCTACAGGATGGTACCAAATTTTCTCTACTGCAGTATAACATAATGAACTGATATTTGTTAATGATGTATAAACAATATTGTACTTTATATACAATATGTTATAACAAAACACTTGGATTAAACTTTATATATTAAAAACCTACAGTTGTTTCCATATGGCATGTTTTGGCTAATTATCAAAATAAAATGTGTCATAAGTTATTTATAGTAGCAACAAAGGGATATTAATCCTTCAAAAAGAAAACAAAAGACAAAAAAGTCTATACAATATAAGTCAACAAAAAAACTCTTTACCAGGTAGAGATAGGTCAAAATGCTCTAAAAATTGAAAGTAACATGCATGTTTTACCACAGAAAACTGGTCTCAATTTTTCCTTACGGCCAGTAATAGATAAGTTACAATATAATCTATTTATAGTAAAACAAAGAAACATAATTCTAAAACCAAGAGTGCCTCACGGTTGTGATCAATTGTGCCAAGTTACATCAAAATCCCTCCATGCATGAAGAATAAATGCCTCAAACAAAGTCATTCTTGAATTTGACTTTTGGCCTCTATGTTTGACTTTGACCTTAGACCTAAGGGCTCGGGTGTTACGCACAACACATTTGATCATCCAGGGGAATATTTGTGCAAACTGATATTTAAATCCTTTTATAAATGACAAAGTTAAAGACCGGACAGGAAAAAGACCCAATGAACTTTGATCTCAAAGTGTGACCTGGACCTTTAAGTTAGGGTTCAGGGTGTTGCGCATGACACGCCGTCTTATCATGGGAAACATTTATGCCAAGTAAAATTAAAATCCCTTGATGGATGACAGAGTTCTGGATCTGACAGGATAAAAAAGCTAATAACCTTTGACCTTCAATTGTGGCCTTGACCTTTGGCACGGGGTCTGGGTTTTGCGCATGACACACGTCTTTCCATGATGGGAAACATTTGTGCCAAGTGATATTAAAATCCCTATATGGATGGCAGAGTTTGGGATCGAACAGGAAAAAGCCCTGTTGATATTTGACCTTCAATTGTTACCTTGACTTTTGAGCCAAAGGTCCGGGATTTGCGCTTGACAGGTTGTCTTATCATGGAAAACATTTGTGCTAAGTGATATCAAAATCCCTTCATGAATGACGGAGTTATGGAACGGACACGAACCAGACTTTGTTCATGCTATGCAAACATTTGACTGCCAATTGTGATCTTGACCTTTGAGCTAGGGGTCTGAAAGTTGTGCACGACACATAGTCATATTATTAGGTACATTTGTGCTAAGTAATATTAAAATCCTAGTTATGGACCGGACAGGAAAAATATCTATTGACCTTTTACCTCCAATTGTGACCTTGACCTATCAGCTAGGGGTCCTGATTTTGCGCATAACACGTTGTCTTATTATGGGAAACATTTGTGACAAGTAACATTAAATTCCATTCATGGATGACAGAGTTATGACACGAAATTGCGGACGGGAGGACGGACGGAAAAGCGCATTCCTATAGTCCCCGAAACTGGTTGTTTCTGTTGGAAATGAAATTGGAAAGTTATAATACTTTGTTGTTTAAAATCAATTGGAAACCTTTTTATTAGTATTGTTTGGTGGTCATCTTGAAATGAAAACTTCATTTATTTTGCTGGGTTGTTATCACTTTTAACTTGTATAACATTAAACTGATAGAGTTTGCGAGGTGTTTAATAAAATAAATACTTATAAATGTTAAGCATATGAAATCGTGTGTTTCTTCTTTTTCTTTTTTCTTTTCGTTTTTGTATTGATGGTTTCGAGAGGGGATCTAATTTCTTTGTTCACTGTAGAAATTATCCCTGGTTAAATTAAAATCAGTCACAAATCAAATTAAAAATGTTTTGTTTGCTTGTTTTGGCTTTAACGCCAAGAGTATGTAGTATACAGCTTATTGTGTGATTGCTTATCATGACTAATGACTCTGAACTTAAAGCTACTCAGGTTAAGCTATATTTTAAAACAGGTTACCAGTGACCTGTGAGCGCTTCATGTATTGTTTCAAAAAATATAAAGAAAGCTGGTTATTTTCAGTTTGAGAAATATTAAGTAGAAAACAATTTATTATATGAACATCAATCTGGTTTTAGGGTCAGACTTAAGGTAGTTCTGCACGTTAGGATCAAAATTTTTTCTACAATATAGAATTTGATTAAACTCTGATCTTTCAAAACTACTGAATATACTAAGAAAATTCAGCAAATAAAAAGATAGGGTCGTGTACTTGAATTTTTGCTAGACTGATTTGAAAAATTTCGACCTCACGCAATTTTTCATAATGGGAGTCTATGGGGAAAACGCAATTTTTATAATATTTTCGCGAAAAGAAATTTTTCTATAATGTAGATTTTAATGAAACTTCTCACAGTCGTAAATACACATATGACCTTTAAAAGATGAAATAAAATATATAGGTCCGTTTGCTTATTTTTGAGATATTTGGCCATGATTAAAGTGAACCGCCTATTTCAAGCTAATTTTAAGACATTGTTTTGAATTACCATGATTACCTAACGTGTAAAATGTTTTAATATCATATTTTAACTTTAAAAATATACTAACAGCGACATTTTAATACATTTACTCACGGGCTGCCTTTAACTCATAAACTTATTTTCGTTTCCGTACACCGAATCCTGGCATTATTCTATGTTTCCCAGATAAATGACGTTACGCCATCACTTCCGGTTTATCAAACGAACTACCTTAAGGTATAGGTCCATGTTTTGGAGAAAAAAGTTCGAACGTCATCAAATCATAGAAAGAAACCATTGTTTTACATGGAAATTTAACAGCGTATAAATCATTTATATTATTCTACAAAACCATTGTCAATTTGCTGATATATGTATTGAATTCCGGAAAGGGACTGCACTTCTGGACAGTTCAGCGGCTTTAAAAACTCACCATTTTTTAAAAAGCTGTTACAGGTCTTCGTTTTGATTCATTTGCAACATCTTGCGAGGGTTTAAACTTTACATAACTAAGTAAAACATCGTTTCTGACAATTGTTTACATTTTTTCTTTACAAATGGCATTCTTATTTAAAGGGGGACAACTCATTAAGAATAGTTTAAGTATCCAACTCTGTGGGACAGAACAGTAAAACATGTATTGGACAGATAAGTTGTTTGTCATGGTGCTGTTCATTTACTAAAAAAATCTGTTGTTTTGTGATATACTGCTAAACCTTAATTCTACTGACTCCTGTCCCATTCATCTAACAGACTATATTAGATAGCAGTTTTTTAAAGGTTTACATACGGTTATGAAAATGCTTTGTTTACAAAAAGATTTTGACATTGTCGACCATAAAATCCTTTTTGATAAGTAAAAGGTAATGGAGTTGACTCGGTAGAATGGTTTAGCTCGTACTTGTCCGGTCACACACAATTTGTCCATATTAATGAAACTTATTCAGACTTGCAGCCTATAACCCTGCGTGGCACCTCAGGATAGCAAGCTTGGCCATCTTCTGTTCTTATGTTATGTTAAAGACATGCCAATTTGTATTAGTAATGATTATAAATTTTTACTTTACGCAGATGATAGTGCAATCATCTTTTCACATAACAACCTAGATTTATTTCCAGTAGATTAGGTCTTCAACTTCACTCGTGTAATAAGTTACTCGTTGATAACAAATTATCCCTTCACCTAGGAAACACTGGGTGTATTTTATTTGTAACTAAAAGGAAACTCAGTAAAGAATAGTCCTTTACTGCCACATGTAATAGAATTAGCAAATAGAAGAAAGTAAAGTAACTGTGTCAGGTCATAGATAATGATCTGTCGACAGTCAATGATTTAGTCAATAAGGTAAATTCAAGATTATTCTTTTTGTAAAGACAGAACTATCTTCTTTATAAAAGTCCACTTAAAGCTCTACGTACACTACTGGATGCACATGCCATTAAAAGGGTTTTAACAGGTCACCATTAAAATTCACCCATTACTTCTTACTATTTAATGGGATTTTCATGACCATAGTTTTAATGCCATATATTAAAAATGACTTTGATGGCCATGAAAAGCTGCTTAAAATAAACCATTAAAATAAATTAACAGGCTCCTTAAAACTCCATGAAAATTTTTAATTGGCATGAAATTAATGTGACATTAAAAAAGTACCCATTAATTCCACATTAATTAGTAAGAACTAATAGGGTCATTAATTTTTTTAATACTCTGTTAATGGCCGTTAATTATTAAATTTTTCAATGGTCTCATTAAATATGTCAGATTCAATTTTAATTGGTTCATAATATTTTAATTGTATATCAAATTAAGGGCCATGAAAATTTGCCATCAGAATTAGACATCTTAAGATAATCAACAAGAATATTTGTTTCTTCTTTTTTCTCTTATTTTTTTGTAATGTAAACACATGTAACAGCCTCGTTCAAACATTTGTTATATTGTATCCTTATTCTGTCATATGTTCATATGAAATGAGAAAATAAATGGATATTGTATTGTACTGAGTTGTACTGAGAAGGGTTTACAGGTACCGGTTTAATAGATCAAGTGACCATGTGGTTAGTTTTACCTATTCAACATTATGATATTGACAAACATTCTGACCAAGTTTTTATTGGTACAGACATTAGGCATCAGGTGTATTCAAAAAGCAACTGTTGATGACAATGTCAGCGCACAATGGGCAATCACAATTTAGCTCTACTTCAGTACATTGTGCTCACGTGCATGCACTTAAACAGCTAAGAGCAAATGTTTGAGGGATTGCATCACAATAGCTTCTCCCATCTCGAGTCAAGCGTACCACACTCTTTGATTCATTGAAACGGAGAAGCGATTGATCTGCCCATGCCCCAAATAAATTTAAATCAGACTGTAAATCTTCACAATTATGTGTACTGTTCACTTCTCTATAAACCTACGTTTCTACTCAAGGATTGGAAAATCTAAACTAGTATGAACACATTTTATAATGTAAATTCCTTACCCCACCAATTTCCTTATACAAATGCTGATTATTTGGACAAGAAAAACAAAGAACAGAAAAAAATGGCATGCACCAATGGCATACCCTTACCAAAATATTGTAGATTGAAGTTATCAAATAAATTAATACGTTTTCATCCGAATTTCATTGAAATAAATCCGATTTTTTGTAGGAACACAAATTGGCAAACATTTGAAAAAAAAATGGCGGAACTGCATCAAGGGGAAATAACTTTAATGCAACTAAATATAACATCATGATGTGTGCGTAGTATGTATTTATTGTGATTAAAGTCCATTTTAGAACAATATGAGACTGGAATTATAAGCATTCAATAGGAGAGCAAGCCAAAAACCAAAAAGAATCACATTTTACAGAATGTAGGATTTAATGGGCATTACATAATGGGCATTACATTGCTGTTAAGGGCCATTAAGTTTACTCTTAAATGAAATCGTACACAACCTGAACATTTAATGGGCATTAAATCAAATTTAAGAGCCATGAATAATCCTGTTAAATTAAAAATATACAGCATTTCACTATTTTTTCAAAGCCATTAACTATTTTAGCTACCAAACTAAATTTTAAATGGCATGATTCATGGTCATTTAACATGTAACCAATTAATATTGTGAAACCTGTTAAATAAAGTGATGCAAGAATTAATGGGGTTAATTAACGGTTTTTCCTATTTTAATGGATATTTTACAAGGTTTTAAACCATGTTTAATGGTATGTGCATCCAGTAGTGGTAGTTCTTTAATACAGTGTATATTTGACTACATGTGTTATTCATGGTATATTGGTCTTACAGTCAGGCTAAAACAAAGGTTGTCTGTCAGAATAAAGTTGTTGGCATGTTATTATGTGACTATTTCCGTAGAACATCTCTTAAAGACATAGATTTTGTAGATTTGGGAACACTTCATGTAGATGATAGAGTTAAACAACTAGGACCTAATCATACTCATAACATTTTCTATGACATTTTTATGACAAATGCCCAAGGTATTTACACGAAAACCTTCAAAAGGTATTGTTTTATTCATGATTGTGGAACTATAAGTCGTAGTAAAATAAATTTTTATGTTCAGAATGTTTTCAATAACATGGATAGCAACACATTTTATCATAATTGTACTTTGGCCTAGATTCTCTTCCTGAGCATATCAAAGATAGAAGTAAATAATTGTCTTTTAAAAAGGAAGTAGGACAAGTTAAAATGTTTTCTGTGTGTTTTAAATTTAGCCATCGTAAATTTATTATCTTTTCAATACAAGAAGGTATTGAATGATAAGCTCTAGTATTTAAGATTGGGTCAATTTTTATGACCGATTATTCATGTTAAACCGATTTTCTGAATCAATTTTATTACAAATTTCATACGATCACACTGGATATAATTTTTGGACTTTTATGGGGTATCCTGCATATATACATCTTCTACCTTACACTCAATTTTTCTTTCCAAGTCTGACTAAAATGTTTTAGGTTTTATGTAGACATAGGTATCTGTAAGCTAACTATTATTCATAAAACGGTTATTACAAACAGTAATAAATTATGTGCCAGTAAATGTATATTTTTTGTGATGTGTTTGAAATTTGTGATAAAATATGATGTATATGTGCAAATAAATCTATCTATTTATCCGGCCTATGCTGAAACACGTACTTAACACGTACTTAACAATTCAGCCATTAAGTATGTTTAAATACATCAACTCATAACTTTGCTTGCCCTCCAGACTACCTGTTAGAAAAGCTTCCCCTTTATATGGCACCAGGTAAGGCAACTCTTCCAAGGTCATGCCACTCCACAATCGCCTGTTTACAGTTTGATTTGACAACGTTTTTCATCCGTCAATCCTAGTGTAATGCTTGAATCGGCAATGTTCTCATGCTATCCTACTAGTGTACTGTATGTATTGACAGTGTTTCTCCCTTAGCTCCACTTTAACAATACATTTTGTATATACACTGAGCAAATGTTCCAACCAGACATTTCTATAAGTCATTTCTATAAGTCCTTTATTTTCAAAGGTATCATTCTTAAATAAGAAACATGATATTGTGTAGTGTACAGTGTACACATTTATCGACAAAACTGGTTTTAAAGTTTATAAAACCATGCCATCCTTGATGCACGTGCAAATCGTGTTTTTCACTTGCCGAAACCAGCAATTGTCCAAAATTAAACACTGTACATGGACATACCGATTTGAAAATCATAAATTAATCAAAACGAGTACAATATGCCGCGTATGCTAAACGAAGAAACAGCACGTGTTATTGGAATCTTGGAAGCTGCAGTCTCATTTTGTCAGGTAAAATGAGATTTTCATTTATCTTTTGTTTTAATTGGTTATTCTTTTTCAAAACATTGAATTACCATTGAAAGAAATGTTATGCTTGTTATCCTATTGATATTGATTAATATTGCAGGTTGCACGTGTGTTTGGACGTCATGTGAGCACTATAACAAACCTTCGAAATAAATTCTTCCGTACCAGAAATTTAGCGGATGTGCAACGAAGACCTTGAACGCGTGTTTCTTTACATAGGTAGGATTGAATATTTCGGCTCAGACAGTGAGAAATCGTCTCCGAGAGCAAGGAATCAGAGCATCAGAGCAAGACGTCCGTATACAAGCTGCTCACCGACAGATTAAACTGGGTAAGGAGGCACATGCTATTCAGCAGATGCAATTGGGCAAACATTTTGTTGTCCGGCGAAATCAGATTCTCATTTCACCGCAGTGATGGTAGGATAAAGCTGTACCGCCGTCGTAACGAACGCTACAAGGAAAATTGTGATATTGAACATGACAGGCTCTGTGTTGGTTAATTGATGAATATGGTCATTAAATTCTAAAACACCTGCAAGTAATGGAAATCTCAATGCGCATAAATATCAAAATGACGTGTTTTTCCCAGTGGCGATTCCCCATATATTGACACATGGTGGTCTAACCCTCATGCATGATGGATCTACAAGTCACACAGCCGTCAGTATTAGGAACTTCTTACAACGTTACGACGTTAATTTGCTCGATTTGGTGTCGAAATTCGCGGACTCAAACCGAATCGAACATTTGACGGACGAGCTTGATAGGTGCATTAGAGATTTCCTGTTGTTACTCAAAACCTTCGGGATTTGAAAGAAGTCTTCGTCTGAGAATGGTCAGTCATAGACCAGGCGTACATTTGATCTTACATCAAATACATGCGCAGTCGGTGCTTGGTTGTTATTCGATCTAACTGCGTTTATACGCGTTATTAAAAACCTGCGACTTAATTTGGTGGGTCAAGTTGTAAACGTCTTTGTTATTCGAATCTTTTATTGAATAATGCACTTTGTTATGAGAAAATAAATTGTTTTTCAAAATATATTATTGATTTTTGCCAATTTCCAATACTGTCAAAGAAATAATAATAAAACAAAGGGGTCTAGTTTGAACTTTTGCTCAGTATATGAACAGCACAACGCCTATGACAAGAGGATGTAGAAGCTGAAAACTCAAACATATAAAAAATCAAATATCTAATCTATTTATTCATTTTGTTGTAAATAACGTCGCACAATCAAATACCTAAAGAAAAGGAATATTATATAGTTATTTGGTTATCGATAAATGACCTCGTTCTTGCGATAAATTTGCAATACACATAGCCCTAGGTTCGTCAATGTGGTCGTAAATTATTAACTACATCGTGACATTAAAATATGTTTGCGGATAAGATATTCAAAGCTCAATGTAACAGCAACACCCGCATGACTAAACCATTGAAAATTACTTAATATATGCATGCACATGATGTATCTAGCTCAGAAAACAAAACCAGAATCACATTTCGAAACGAAAATTTGCATGACATATGTCATCCAATTCAGTTCGACCAATCGCATCTTACAAACCCTCTTTTACAACAACAGCAGTAGTTTAATAACAAGAGCTCACATAAATATTCGGACATAAACCAATTATTGTCTGTATCGTATATGATAGAACAAAACAGGATGCCTTTTAAGGACCAAAGACAACGTTTTAATAACATTTGGCTTTTATTTGTTCAAATTACATCAGCCACAGCAAAGCAGTTTAATAACAAACATTTACATAAACAATTTGGTTAAAAATCAATATATAGTCAATATCGTACATGTATATAGTAAAGCAAAAGGGACAACAGAAAACGGTTTAACAACATAACATTATACCTGTCTACTTACATCCAGATATATCTACAAAAATACCCAACTTACTCTACCTACTTTACCCGATACCTGCAAACAGTTCTATTGTCTACAAGTATGTTTTTCTTTACTCGTAGCTCAAGAGAAATTTTGTTTCAACATCTGCTAGAATATAAACTAAACAAAATATTGCACTGTTGTATGCTGAACACAAGAGCACCGCCCTGCGGGTGCAGACGCTTATCTGATTCTTTTTTTTGTCTTTGTATATTGTCCAACCAAAAAGGGCCATAAATTTTGCATAAAGCAATGTAGAGTTATAGTACTTGTTGTGCAGAGTTATCTTCTAATAGCAAATAACTGCTCTAAGTTTTAAAGCAATAAATTTGACCGTTAAAGAGAAAAGTTAACCTAAACATAAAACTTTACCAAGAAATCTGATATTTTCTAAATCCCAAAGAGACCATATTTCTTGCAAAAAGCAGGATGGACTTTTGTTTCTTGTTGTACGGAGTCCGTTTTGAATGGTGAACAAGTGTTGCAAGTTTTAAGCAATAGCTTTGATAGATTAGGAGAAAAACTGATTAAAACATAAAACTTAACCGAGAAATCTGATTTTCTAAGTCCAAAAGGGGCCATAATTCTTGCAGAAAGCTGGTTGGAGTTATGTTTATATGTTGTACAGAGCCAGCTGCTGATGGTTAACAAGTGTTGCAAGTTTCAAAGCAGTAGCTTTGATAGTATAGGAGAAAAGTTGACCTAAACATAGAACTTAACCAAGAAATCTGATTTTCTAAGTCCAAAAGGGGCCATATTTCTTTCAAAATGCAGGATGGAGTTATGTTTCTTGTTGTACAAAGTCCGCTTCGATGGTAAACAAGTGTTGCAATTTGCAAAGCAATAGCTTTGACAGTTTAGGAGAAAAAGTGACCTAAACATAAAACTTAACCAAGAAATCTGATATTTTCTAAGTCAAAAAGGGGCCATTATTCTTGCAAAAAGCAGGATGGAGTTATGTTTCTTGCTGTACACAATCAGCTATTAATGGTGAACAAGAGTTGCAAGTTTTAAAGCAATAGTTTTGATAGTTTAGGAGAAAAGTTAACCTAAATATAAAACTTAACCAGGCAATGCCGACGCCTATCAAATGATGACAATACCTAATTTTTTTCCAAAAAATCAGATGAGCTAAAAATGTAACATAATCATACACTTAATGCATAATTTAAATAAGTACCCGTTTCGGAAGGTAGGCATAGTTATTGCTAAAGTAGCATCTAATGTACACTAAAATGCATAGTCTGATCAGCGTCGGCATCAACAACAACTTTTACTTTAGCATTTACAAGCACGACTGATAAATCATTGTCGTCGACACCATCATCGTCATAAAGCAGCAATGACATTGATAATCATTGTGATCATCATCGAAACCGCCCCTTCAAACATCAGCGTAAGAATCATCTTGACCAAAAGTCGTCTTCATCAAGATCGTCCTGTACATCAAACTACCAAAACATTTCTAGTATAGTTGGTATTATCACCATCAGCAACGACAGCAACAAGACATTAATGAACAGCATGAAATATTACCATTGATTCTTAAATATTTCACTGATAGTAGCAATCATAGAAAGTTCAGTCTGTCATTATTGAAATCATTCAGTCAAATGTTCAATCTTTTTTTTAATTTGAAAATTTCTTTTGTAATGGAATGTTTATTTCAAAATTAGAAGCGAAACAAACAAGACCTATCACTAATGCTGATGAATATCACTAGACAGCAGCTTATTGTCAGATCAACATGTATATTGAAAATATGATACGTTGCATTTGTATATTGTTCAGGGAGAAAATGTATATAGATGCACAAAACGTGCTGTGTAAAACTGTATAATATCTCTAAATTTCATTGATTTACCTTAAAAAGAAAAAAGTAGTACAGTAGGTCAAAAACAAGGTCAGTTATAGTCAGCTTTGAAATGTATGTTTAAAACTGTGCAAGCTGTCCAAATTTTATGGCAATATCTTGAGAAAAGAAAGTAAGTCAATAGGTCAAGGGTCCAAGTAATCGCTAAGGGTCGTCATTTAGGTATTTAGGTATACTTAACAGTATATGAAATATGTTACAAAATTATTGAAGGCGTTTCCAATTTAACTCTATTAATATTTGAAACAAATAAAGGGACATAACTTCATGAAAAAAACATTCAAATGGAACGTGCTTAGCACAACTACGCTTGGTACCAGGAATAATAATAACAAGTTTTGATAAAAGTTTGACATTTCACATCTAAAACACGCAGTTTGGTAAATGTGTACTGGTGATATTGAACAAGTGGCAATTTATCTGCCATTATGTACCGGCCATATTTCTTCAATATTTCTCATCTTAGAGAAACAACGCGTAGTTTATAGTTTTCAACGTTGCACAAAAACTTGGTTGAACTTCCAAGGTAAAATTCCGGTCTAGATTATAAAGCCATTCTGATTGGCTGGTGTGAAAATGTATGTTAATCGTCGTTTAACTACACGTTAAAAAGTGTATATGCAGCATAGTGTGAAAAATGAATTAAATAAACAGAACAGATGTATATCAATGTATGACTTCAAATTCAAAATCATATCTTATTTCATTCATCATTTCGAGTTTTATTGTTAAACTGTGATTATTTTGCATTCTGTTTTTGTTTGTTTACATTCGCCTAACAAGTGCACACTGCTGTGGCCTCTAGACCGGATGTTCATTAGGGAAGTTAACGCAAGATTTTTTTCTGTAACGTTCACGAAAGCATAAAATATGTGTAGTATCTCTGCAATATGCAATATTGAAACAATGTGACTGGTGCACGATTGAAGATAAATTACCGCTTGTTCAATATACCAGGTACCTATTCATCGAACTATCTTGTAAGAAATATATACGATTGAAATGGTTAAGTGCCCTTTCCCGTTCATGACCATAGTTCTTACAGAATACTCGTACCTAGGGGAAAGGTATAACATGTACAGAGGCGTTCACATTCTGTTCTGATAAGGACAATAACTTTATTAGAATTCAGTCCAATGGAACGTGTTTTGAACAAGCACAACTTGATTTGGTACCAATGATAATTACAAGGTTTGATAAAAAGTCTGGTACATGAGGATCGAGAAATAGCGCGAACAAAATTGTTCCAAACTTAATAACGATCAATAACTTATTTAAATATCATCCAAAATGGAACCCGCTTCGCTCATGTACAACTAGGCTTGGTACCGATGATGATAACAATAATAAATGTGATGCATACAATGCCTGAGAAATAGCGCGGACATCTTCTTTTCATATACATATGAAGGAAAAATAATAAAGAGCGATAACTATATGAAAATTACTCAAATGGAATCTTTTTAGTACATGCACAACTTGACTTGCTACCAACGACTGTTACATGGTTTGATAAAAGTTTTATAAAGACTTAAAAATATGGACATTTTTTTCCATATACATAATCATAAAGATAGAATTAATAAAGGACGCAGAAAATAATATTTGAAATAATATTGACGAATGAAGATTGGTAAACCGATTTTAACTCCACAGTATATATTTACTGCAGTGCTGCAGTATTGCATTTGTCTTTCAGTTGAAGGTTTACCGTCCACAAGGAAAGTTGAAGAACTTCAGACTGTTAGATACGATGGGCATTGCAACTGCTGGGGAGGCCGGCATAAGCGTCAAAGATTTGATATATGTTATAAAAGGAAACGTTCATCCGGATTATAAGGTCAGAAATGCAAACAGTTTCAGGCATTTGAGAAAACATGCCATGAAATATGTTGATAATAATGCATTTTTGTCTTCGGTTTATTTGATTTCCTGCTGTTCAACGTGTATTTACCTCTGAAACAGAAGGGGTAAAGTTAGACATCTTTAAAA
Source organism: Mercenaria mercenaria (assembly GCF_021730395.1). Classification (NCBI taxonomy): domain Eukaryota; kingdom Metazoa; phylum Mollusca; class Bivalvia; order Venerida; family Veneridae; genus Mercenaria; species Mercenaria mercenaria. Next base: position 52,643 of record NW_026462891.1, on the reverse strand, counting down.
TTATTGAGTTAGATGTAGTTACATGTAGAAAAAGTTCTCTAATTCACTTTTAATTTCACTCTTTAGATTACAAATGGCGGAAGAAATGTAGGTAGGTATTACTTCTGGCCTAAGGTTGTTTTTGAATGAATTAAGTGAGCAATATTTAAAAAAGACACACAGGATTATACCATAATTTTTCAACGTTAGAGTTAGAAGTTTGTCACATTAAATCCGTTAACTTGAGACACCCTAGAAAAATGATATTGACAGTTTTATTTTGTGCTTTTTTAATTGTTTACCAATAGCTTGATGTTTCTTTTATCAAATCTAATGGTATAATGAATTCTTGCAAATGTTTGGATAGTAGTCATCACTTGGAAATTTGTTTCTACTTGAAATTGGGGAAAAACTATAAATTATTCAAGATTTATAAAAAACGGCACGGTAAAAGTTGTATAAAAATTGCAACACAGTGTGAAAAATGACCAACTTTAAGGAGTCGATGAATATTTGAAATCTTGAAATTGGAACATCATAAAATCATAGAAAGAAAAAAGTTGTTTTTCATGAAAACAGCACACCTTATTCAATAAGTACATAATTCTGAAATTCCAATTTCAATTTAATGGTAGAATTAAGCTTGAATTCACAAAAAGGGACCATGATAAGGGACCTCACTTTTGGACAGTACAGTGTCTTTAAAATCCAATCATTTTCAAAGAAATGTTGCACGTCTTCGTTTTGATGCATTTTCAACTATGTGCGAACACTACAATTTCGAATAATAAGCTTGATTATCTTTTCTAGAAATATTGAAAATAGATTGTTTCTTTTTCTTAACAAATGGAATTCTATTTTAAAGGGGAATAACCTCTTGTGAGTATTTGATGTTTGGAGCTGTTAAGGACAATGCGCGTAAGCAGGTATTGGACCGAGTTTTTTGGTAATGATGTTGTCCATTTAAATACAACTGTGAGATGTTCAATTTATGGTTCATAATATCTTTTTTACGGGATAGTCATGTCCTTTTCATTATATGTTTAAAGTTTATAAATGTCAAACTATGAAGTATTGCATATTACGCTCAAATAGAAAAATGAGTCCCTAAATTAAAAGATATGTAAGTTTGTCATTGATTTATTCATTATTTTTCTATTTATCAACCATACACATTTTTGACAGATTGCCTTTTGTAATCAAATCAAAGGGAAACAACTATTTAAGCAAATGTGCATAATAACTTTTATGAAGCGGAAATGATTAATCAATAAAAAGAGAATATAAACCACGAAAATGAGTTCTTAAAATGTTTTGCAAGGAATAACGCATTTACCGACATTCTAGTCATTCAACACATGTTTTCCCGTTGTGTTCTGAACTGTCTCGTATTCATTTCAAGAAAGTTGCCCTCCTTTGAAAAACAATTTCATTTGTAAAGAAGTGCTTTGCAGCACTACACAAGTGCTGAAATTTCAAAAAGGCAAGGTTAAACATCGTTTCAAGGAAGTTTGAAAATTGTTTATTTTCATTTCTTTACAAACGGAATAGTTTTTCAAAGGGGGACAACTTTGTGAAAATAAATATTTTTTTTACATTATTAGGACTTGTTCTATTTGTACGTATTAGGCAATATTTCACAGTTTGTCATTTAAACATTAAATTTTGAACATATAATGGCTTTGAGCGACCTGTGGAGTTTCCACTTTTTCTATTTCATGAAACAGACATGATTATCCCATAATAAAAGATATTTTAAATTGTAAATTGAACGTCTCACAATTGTATTTAAATGGACAACACCTTTACCAATAACCTCGGTCCAATACATGTGTAAACGCACTGTCCCGTACTGCTCCAAACATCAAATATTCACAAGAAGTTATGCCCCTTTAAAATATAATTCCATTTGTAAAGAAATAAAATTATTCAATTTTCAAAATTTCTAGAAAAGATGATCAATCTTATTATTCGAAATTTCAGTACTCATGTATTGTTGCAAATGTACCAAAACAAAGATTTTAAAGGCTCTGAACTGTCCAGAAGTGAGGCCCCTTATCGTGGTCCTTTCTCGATAAATCGAGCATTTATCATTAAATTGACACTAGAATTTTAGAATATCATACTTAAAATTAACATATGTTTCATACCCAAATATGAACTACTAAGCCACAGTAATTTCTTAATGAAAGGGAATGTAAGGTGGATATAAGTATTTGTCTTAACCATTTAATACTCTAAAATGATTGCATTTGATGAAATGAAATAGTTCTACCGAAGTTAGTTTTTTTCCAAAATGGGGCTGCAAATATCACAAGGTTTAATGTACAATTGTTTGCAGACGGCGCGTCATCATTCCTTTAGATTACACTGGACATTAGTCATCAGACTAGTTGCCGTATGTTGAAAAGTTTATCGTTAAAAACCGTAAAAGTATGCAAAACTGAATCAGATAAAGAATGTTTAAGAAATAAATTGTCCGGAAATAGTTTGTGATTTTTTCTGCTATATTTTACGAAGTTGTTGAAAGGTTAAACACCCAGCCTCTCAAAATCCATTGGTAACATTTTTAATAATCATTATTTTGGCGGCCATCTTGATTTTAAAATGGCCGCCTCAGAGTATGCTATTTTCAATTTTCTTACCAATTAAATTTCTCAAAAGTGAACATTATGCACTTTGTATGTTACTGAACAAGTTTAAATATGTTTTTAAAGTGGAGTATTTCGTGTCTAAAGGGAGATAATTCGCTTGCTATGTTATAAATTTAGTATAATTTGCAATATCTTTGAAATACAGATTTGACATAAACAAAAACATTTCTTTATACAAAATATGTCTAAATCAACCATACTGTATGTCTTTTAAGTTAATCTTTACAATTTAAAGCAAAGCGATAATATAATAAAGACATAGTATATGGAGGTAAAAAACAGAAATGTGTATTTGCTTCTTGGGATCCTATATTATTGAAATTATTCAATTATTGGCAGAGGGATTGCATTTATTACATTAAAAATGTAAAGGTAAACTTTGTATGTTATTATCAATATTTATCTTTTTGGTTTAAGAAAAAGGGAGATAATTACAAAATGTGAGAACTATATCCAGATATTTTAGAATGAACATTCACACTGTACCTGTTCTTCTCCATGTTGGAGCTGCAGTTATGATATACAACGCGTTATTATAAAACTTTTAACTTGAATAAAGTACATAGGAAATATCGGGAAGTACTTTTAAGATAAATTGTTGTTGTAATTATCAAATGTTCATTTAATGGTACTTTTACTAAATGGCTGCTGTCTTTAAGCAATGCATAACTGACAAGGTAAAAGGCCTTTCTTTGCCATTCAAAGCTGGACATTTACTTTCAAGTCTTTTTTTTCCACCACTTATGTGGGGTTGAAATCCTTCAAGTGATGTCAAATTCTTTCAGTTAAGTTAGCAATGCAGCTATTAACTGAAGATTATTGGTTCTATTAGGTCATTACTCTTATGTTGTACATACATGTAATTATGTATGTTTAAAGTTTTATATCGTATTGACACAGTGCAAGATAAATGGCAACTTTCTATCTGTAATTGTTGAAGAAGACTCATCTGCCTTTCTTGGCATTATTTCGGGCATGTGTGGGCACCTGTTTGAACCAATGTCCTTCCGCAAGCATGCTGGATGACTCACATGATGACCAAAGAAGGGCTCGAACCCTCAGAGACTATGGTCTAGTTTTTTAGATATCGACGTCCTTCACCACTTGGCTACAGAAGTACCTTGCTAAATGTACTAGATGAACAGTTAGATTGTCAAAAATAAAACATTACTGATTAGAACATTTACATTTCTGTACAATGTGATGGATGTGTTATTCAATGAGTGAATTATGTTGATTTTTTAAATAAGGTTCTGCATAAGTAGAAAGGTATTTTCTATGCTTTTCTTGCATTAATGGATATCGGAGTTTTTAATACATGTAGTGAATTATTTACATATAACTGGGTATTCAGTTTGTATGTCAATAGCATCCTTTCAAAATTTAGAAAAAAATCAACATTAACTGGAGGAAGATGAATGAAATATGACTGCAAAAGAGGGCAATGGCGCTGAAGTTTGGAGAATAAAGTGAAGTATCTATGTAAAACTCAGATATGTTCAGATATAGTCATTTTAACTAGAAATGGCAATATTATACATATCAGCATGTGTAGTAAAAGTTTTCCTATCTCAGGAATTTCACACAATACTAAAGGCACACTTTAGATGTGGTTGCTTACCATTTCTTGATACCACGAGAGGTCAATGAAGTAAAGGTACTTCAGTTTTGTTCTGTGGCATTTTCTTTTGTATATTCATCTCTATCTCATCAGATAGTCGAAATTTCAAGAAATAGTTAAATAAAACTTGGAAAAACAAACTAGAAAGTAGATTTAAAGATTTATTCCTCAAGAAGTGTACTAAGGTCTAACAATGTTATTGCCATATCTACGGTTGGCAAACCATTAAGCTTGCTTTGTGGAACTAATGTTTACATAATTGTGTATTTAATTTAGAGGTAGCGCTCAAAAAAGCAATTGTTTCTTTAGAAAAATCTTATAACAAGGCCATGTTAAGGACTCGTTCATTGGGTGATTGTAATACATTAAGTTGTCAGTTGTCTGAAGGTATTAGATTAAGTAAGACTGAACTCTTCAGATCTCGAAAGAACACATATAAAATGTTTCTGCGTGTGACAGATATATCATTATGTAGTTACACTGCATATATTTATTCACAGTTTGACTGTTACCTTTCATAACACAACAATGGATTTCTTATTCATATAGATGTCTCAGATTATAATAGCTACAGCCAGTAACTAAGAGAGAAAGAGTTATTAAATACAGAGAGTGTGTGTGGGAAAAGGATGGGATGGAATTCGTCATAATTCATACAGATATGCTTAATTATATCCAAATTTAGATGCACACATGTTACACCAACAAATTCCTATGCTGAAATTTGGCTACTAACAATGCTTGTTTGTGTTAAGCTGCAGAAAGTATATTTAAGTCATATCTTACTTTTATACTTAAAGAAATCCAAAACTGCTAATGCTTATTCATGTTGCATTCTACAACAGAATCCCAGTTTATGGCACTGTATTATTTCATTTGAAGCAGGCTTCGTGTATTAGATTTTTAAAAAACTGTACCCTTACCTGTAAAGAATGTTCTAGTTACAATGATGATGTTTAAATGAAAAAGAAAATACCTATAATTTCACTTCTGTTTCCTTTCATGTACTTTATAAAATCAATATTTGACTAAAACTTTAAAGACACCTTCTAAATACAATCCTTTACTATTAAAAAATATAAATTTCTATTTATTAATTAGAAAAACATATTTATTTGAATGCTAGATAGAATATATAAGGGTACACTAACTGAAATAAAACCGCCATTTTGAAATTCAAGATGGCTGCCACAATGCTGGCCGAAAAAATATTACCAATGGAACTCTTAAAATGTATCATATAAGCTTTCATAAAAACATAACTATTCAAAATATAGGGAAAAAAACACAGGATTACAAATTCACCACAGACTATTTACTCACATAAAAAGAACTAAGTCTCGATTAATTTCATACGTTTATCGAACTGTGTTTATATCTGACAAAAGAATATTTATAGATTGAATGAAAATTGACATTAAAACATGATTTAGTCACACAAAACATGAAAAGGTCTTACAGAGTAATTATTGACCTATCATCACTAAAGTATGTGTAAATAAAAATCAGCTTTGAAAAAACATATACGGTCACAATCTGTGTTGGCTTATAATTTGATTCGTTACCTGAATATAAATCTGGTATTACGTTTGTTTGCAAAAATACACAGATTTCAATGCTATTAAGGACATAGATTTCCTTGCAGAAGGATACACAGATCATGACATTACAAACAGTAAAACATTTTGTTTGATTTATAAATACGTTTCACTTAAGATATTACATCCACGTCTTTAAATAATACCATTGTTAAAAATGTCGCATTTTAGTCAGATATATTAAAAACATTTTGGTTAAATTCCTGCGCATCTGAGCTCTGAACCGTGATAAATCAGGTAAAAAAAACATCCGAAGGCCTTATTTATACTTTTTCTTACATCATGGTCATTGAAATGTTTTGATAAAATTTTGCTGGGCTTTATCTATCCAAGTAGTAAGACACCGGACGCCATGCGATCAATTGAACGTCATAATGAAATTTAAATGCTCTCTTACCTGTCCACGCGTCAACCGTTGTTTAACTGAGCTCTGAACCGTGATAAAGCAAGTGAAAAAACACTCGAAGTCCTTATTTATTTTCATTCTTACATGAAATGTTTTGATAAAATTTTCTTGTGCTTCATTTATCCAAGACAGTAGTAATACACTGGACGTCACGCGATCATCTGACGTCATAATGGACTTAATAATGCTCTCTTACAGGTCCATGCGTCAACCGTTATTTATCGCAGATTCTAACACGACCCAATTCATTTTCCTAGGTAAATATTGTATATTAATATACAACAATACATTTTCCTGACGTCACAATTACTACGGCAGAACGTTAGACGGTATACAGTCGCGCAGGAAAAGAAACCAAAAGGAAACAGGCAAATATTTGATGAATGTTGTCAAGGATGCACTTAAAAGTCTTTCGTAAAGTGTGAGAATCGACATAACATATTTCATTAAGTGATTTGCTCTTGAATAAAATCATTGTTTGTCGTTCTGATGCGTATTATTGTATCACTTTGGTAACCAAATCCAGCCATGTTGGAATGTGCAATCTATTTAATAGTAAATCGCTCAATTGTTTATATGAGATCGATTTATAAACTGCAACTAGACTAGTAAGACTTTTTGATTCCACTCAGTTATTCTTTTTAACGCGGATAATGTCACAATATTGTACACAGTATTGTCTTAAGGGTTTGTATTGAAAAATGAATATTATATTACACACATTTTACGGTGATTTTGATAAAAAAGGAAGGATTGATCGCTGTATATAAATCACAATGAAAATGTTTTGTCTTTTTTCTGAAATATGTGATTTGTTTATATTTTTTCAATTTTGCATTTCTATAAAGATAAATTATTCAACAATTTTGTCATGTTTCATTAAAAAATGTAACTAGTAAGAGCGTTTTTTTTGTCAAAGTAACGGAAGTCGTTGCGCATGAATTAACTGTAGAGCAAACATGCTTTTGTTACTATAAATAGAAAGATATTAACACAAAACACTTAAATCCAAAAATCTTTAATTTTTATTCAAAACTAAGCGAAATATGGCGATTGAAAAAGAAATTTGCTGAAAATGTCCTTTATCTGAGTTGTCTGCATCTGAGAAGAGGAGGTACGAAAAGTCAGTGTTTTATATCCAGATTTCTATTTGTTTGCTTTTGGGTTTAATGCCGTTTTTCAACAGTATTTCAGTTAATATGTAACGGCAGGCAGTTAACCTAACCAACTTCCCCACATGAATCAGAGGTGGAGGACGAATGATTTCAGACACAATATTTTTTATCAAATCATCACGGAGAACATACGCCTCGCCAAGGGCTCGAGCTCACGACCCCGACATCCGTAGATCTACGCTTTCCCTATTGAGCTAAGCGGGCGGGCTCGTTTTCTATTTGACATAACCTTTAATCATTTAATGTTCATAGCTTGTCTCTACTAAAAAGTGTAAATCGAATGACTTATAAGCGTAGCTAGTAAGACTAAATCAGTCTTTTATAATAAAGAAAAAATTAAACTGTCAGATATGAGTAAAAGGTCTCCACGTAACTTTTGGAAATATATTAAGAAATTTAAATTGGTAACATGTCAGGCGCTGTAAAAGCTTTACATGATCAAGCACTTAGAGCTAATCATAACCCTTTGTCATTGTTTGATAAAATTATTTTTAGATTTAAACTAAACTCTCATTGTTTGACAAAGCGGTGTACGGTTCAGAAGTATTGGGGATTTATAATAGAACCAGTTACAAATGTGCCGAATCCGTCCGCTTAGCTAAATAGATAGAGCACAGCTCTACGGATCTCTGGGTCGTGAGTTCGATCCCCGAGCGGGGCTATGTTCTCCATGACGATTTGATGAAAAACATTGTGTCTGAAATCATTTGTCATCCACCTCTGATTCATGTGAGAAAGTTGGCAGCTACTTGCGGAGAACAGGTTTGTAATGGTGCAGAATCCAGGAACACTGGTTAGATTAACTGCCCGCCACTTCATAACTGAAATACTTTACAAAAAGGCGTTTAACCCCCCTCCTCCAAACCCCCGCCCTCTCCCTCCCCCCCCCCCCCCCCCCAAAAAAAAACAACAACAACAACACACAAATGTGTAAATAATATGCATTTTAGATTTTGTAAATATATACAAAAATGTACTTGGTGTGAAACAGCAAACTCTAAACAGTTCTGTTCTTGGTGAATTGGGAAGATTCCGATTATCATTCATATGCAGAGACAGATCAATAAATTATTAGTTAAAATTATGAAAAATAGGAATTTGCCTTTTATTAAAATGTATAATGACCTATGCCAGCATGTACAAACATGTAGAAAGTGGCAAATATAATGGTACAGTAAGAAAAATAGACTATGACTTTTGTGTAATCAAATGGTACTTGAATCGGAGAATCATTTTATGTTATGTTGTGACAAATGTAGAGCACTTTAGAAACATATCTTTGTATTTTATTCAGAAATTTAACTCGCTTGTATCGGCATAAGGTAAAAGTTTGTAAATATATTAAAGAATGCATGTTAATAAGAAAACATGCCCGGGAAATTTTAAGTGTTTCTTTACTGTATATTATAATAATGTGCATATAAATATTAAGTATGCATTATCATTTGTGTATGTTGTATATGTATCTTTGTCATAGTATTTTGTGTTGTAAATGGCCAAAGGCAAATTGTATGCTGACTATGCCGTCATCAACATCATTATAACATTACTCGCCTCAATTACCGTGTCAGCATATCAAGTTACCTAGATATGCATAAAGTATGAAATGTCGAATGATATTTTTGTGCCCCCCATGAGTGGTGGGGGGCATATAGATTTGGTCTTGTCCGTGCATCCGTACGTCCGTCCTTCCGTCCGTCCATCCATCCGTCCGTCCGTCAGAACTTCGTGACGCGCCTAGCTCGAAAAGTATTTGATACAAATTGATGAAACCATGCATGAGTATTTATCATGATACGAACTTGCGCTCCTAATTTTGTCTGGCTCTGTCCCCTATTTTTAGAGTTATGGCCCCTGAAATAGTCAAAAATGCACATTTTCACCTTTTGACACGCCTAGCTCAAAAAGTACTCGAAATAAGTTGATGAAACCTTGTATGAGTCTTAATCATGATATGAACTTGCGCACCTCCTATTTTTCATCTGGCTCCACCCCCTATTTTTAGAGTTATGGCCCCTGAAATAGTCAAAAATGCACATTTTTACCTTGTGACATGCCTAGCTCAAAAAGTATTTGATATAGATTCATGAAACCTTGCATGAGTCTTGATTATGATATGAACTTGCGCACCTCCTCTGGCATTTCATCTGACTTTACCCCTATTTTCAGAGTTATGGCCCCTGAAATAGTAAAAAATACACATTTTCAACTTGTGACACGCCTAGCTCAAAGAGTGTTTGATATAGATTCATGAAACCTTGCATGAGTCTTAATCATGATATGAACTTGTGCACCTCCTATTTTTCATTTAGGTCGGCCCCCTATTTTCAGAGTTATGGCCCCTGAAATAGTCAAAAATGCACATTTTCACCTTTTGACACACCTAGCTCAAAAAGTATTTGATATAGATTCATAAAAAACTTGCATGAGTCTTAATCATGATATGAACTTGCGCACCTCCTATTTTTCATCCGGCTCCACCCCCTATTTTTAGAGTTATAGCCCCTGAAATAGTCAAAATGCACATTTTCACCTTTTGACACACCTAGCTCAAAAAGTATTTGATATAAGTTAATGAAACCTTGTATGAGTCTTAATCATGATATGAACTTGCGCATCTCCTATTTTTCATCTGGCTTTGCCCCCTATTTTCAGAATTATGGCCCCTGAAATAGTAAAAGATGCGCATTTTCACCTTGTGACACGCCTAGCTCAAAAGTGTTTGATATAGATTCATGAAACCTTGCATGAGTCTTAATCATGATATGAACTTGTGCACCTACTATTTTTCATTTAGGTCGGCCCCCTATTTTCAGAGTTATGGCCCCTGAAATAGTCAAAAATGCACATTTTCACCTTGTGACACGTCTAGCTCAAAAAGTTTTTGATATAGATTCATGAAAAACTTGCATGAGTCTTAATCATGATATGAACTTGCGCACCTCTTATTTTTCATTTGGGTCCGCCCCCTATTTTTAGAGTTATAGCCCCTGAAATAGTCAAAAATACACATTTTCACCTTGTGATGCACTTTTTCACCTAATTATGTACCTAGCTCAAAAAGTATCAGATGTGAATTCAGGAAGCCTTGCTGGAGTCTTTATCTTGATGTGAACTTGTACACTTGGCATTCCTCTTGAGAATCTTAGCTCCTATTACAGAGTTATGGCCCGTGAAATAACCAAATGTGGATTGTTTGTTTGTGATGCTCATAGCTCAAAAAGTAAAGGGCCTAGAATAATGAATCCTTTTCATAAAATGATTGTTGAGGCTATACCCCATTAAGACTGCAAACATTTGAATTATTGGCCCTCATTTATGACAAATGTACCAGTGGGAGACACACCCTGTGTCCTACAGACACATTCTAGTTTTCTGATAAATGTTCATTTAAAATGTCATTAAAAAAGCTTATTGACTAGTGGATCTTATAATATGACCTTGGCTTCTCCTCGGTCAATATGACTTTCTGCCTATGGGTATCAAGTCATATTCTATGGGTCACTAGCCAATGTTTATTTAACAAAGTTTAATCAAAAGCTTGTCATCGGCCCGTTAAATTGCTTTTTGTCAACATAAGACTGAAAAATCTGTGGTATACCATCGACTAGTTACGCAAAATTGAAACAGAACAGCTTTCATTTGGAAAGAGACTCTTCGAGTTTATATTTATGTATTGCAATAGCTGGCTCTCTTTATGTATTGCAATAGCTGAACTTGTCCGCACAGAAAGCAAGGTAAAAAAGCCTCCATCGTATTTGTAGGTTTCTGTCTCTTTCTTTATTTGCTTAAACAGAAGTGCTATCGTAATACCAAACCGTCTAAACGGGCTGGTATAAACGATAACGGTATTCTTATTGTGACCACTCAAAATATTTTTAACAGAAAAAAAGGAACAGTTGAAAGAACAGGAACATTTCCCAATTAGTATAGTTGACAAACTTTAAAAGGATATTGTAAGCCCTAAAACCAACTATTTATGTATCAGTCCGTTACCGGTGTCGCGTGAATATCACACGCGTGGTAATATTACCACGCGTGTGATAATTACGCGGCGGCGTGAGAATCACACGCTTCCGGGTATACTCATGATAATCACACGGGCGGACTTAGTTTTAGACATACATACTAATATGATATATGTAATTATTCAGGAATGATTTCTGCATCAACTGGTATAACATAATTGGGTATTCAGGCGCGTATCGATTCGGGGATGTGCATCAAAGCCACATACTTTGAAAAAAGATGGGATTTTTTTTTCAATGGGATTTTTTTTTCATATATATAATTCTGTCTTTCTTTTCAGAATAGTTTTAATTTTTACTATATATCTTATTTAAATTGGAATGATATGAATATTAAGAATCCTGGGGCGGGTAGTGATGGGGAAAACACGTGCGTGCAAACTAAAAGATGTTAATATTTTGATTAAATTTCTATTCAAGGGAAAAAAATATTCTGTATAATTAGAAACATACAATTTATGCTCTCCGTTTTTTTTTATCCATATTCGAAAATCAAACATACATATGCTAGTGTACTGCATTAAAACGAAATGTTTTATGATGAGCTGATACGTCTTAATAGAAACCAGGGGCGGCTTATAATTGAAGCCTTTTTGATTGAGAGATATGCAGTTTAGCGTAACTATGTTATAATCATACGGGTGTTGTTAGTTTTAGACATATTTACCGAAATCACACATAAGATAATCAGGAATGATACGTGTCTTAATTTACTTGAAATATTCAAATATTCAGGTGCGTAGCAATTCGGTGTGTGCATCAAAGCCACGCAGTTTAAAGGGGAAAAAAAGATGTGTTTTTTTTAAGAAAGAAAAAAAAACAAGATCCAGACCTTCTCAGAATAGTTTTTAATACATTTCCGTATATTTATTTTTAAACCGATTATTGTGAACTTTAAAAATCCAGGGGCAGCTAGTGATGAGTAAATACACGTTAGATTCATACGATTAATGGATATGATTTTATAACTCCGCGGGCGGCGTAATTGTACGTATATATGATATACCTATATAATGCATAAAATATTTCAGAATGACTTCTGCATCTATTCTCAAAACTTTATTTTCTTGTGCGTAGCATGAGGCCATCATACAGGCACATACTAAAATGTAATAACATTTTGATGAAAATGTATTTATTTTTATTTAAATAAAATAATTATTCTGTATAAACTGTTTGAGTAATTATCTGCGTGGCAACACAGCATCCTATGAAATAAATTTCCAAGTAATATTTCTGTGTAGTGCATTAAAATCAAATGTTAAACGACGAGTTGCTACATTAAAAAAGCAGGGCAGGGAAGGTTACTAGGCATCTTTTTGCAGTTCGGCGTGTGGCCGTTAAAATAACACGGACATTGTTAGTTTAAGACATATATATACTACGATGTATATATTTTTTCAGGAATGATTCCAGCCTTAGGCTGGAACCCTTTACTGGCTTATTTTATTTATTTATTTATTTATTTTTGAATATTCAGGTGCGTAGCAACTCAGGTGTGAGCATCAAAGAAACATATTTTGCAAAAAAAGTGGGAAAAGTAATAAGGTATTTCATATTGTCTTACAAGGTATCTTGTGATAATTAAGTGCCGGCGTGAGAATCACACGGTTTTGGGGTATAGCCATGATAATCACACGTGCGGTCTTAGTTTCAGACATATATACCTATATGATACATAAAAATGTTTAGGAATGATTTCTGCATCAACGGGTATTAATTAATTGTGTATTCAGGCGCGTATCAAATCAGGGGTGTGCATCAAACCACATACTTTGAAAAAAAATGGATTTTTTTCATAGATATAACTCTGTCTTTCTTTTTAGAATAGTTTCATTTTTTTCTATATAATTTATTTAAATTTGCCTGAGATGAATATTAAAAATCCAGTGGCGGGCAATAATGGGGAAAACACGTGCGTGCATACTAAAATATCATAATATTTTGATTAAATTTCTATTTAAGGGAAACAACTATTCTGTATGACGTAACGTCAAAAGTTGCGACCCATGCTTAAATTCTTTGAAGTGATATAAATAAATGTAAAGTTTTTAATGACTATTCATCCTATTTTCTTGAAAAAAAGTATCAAAATATAGAGCAATAATTAGGCTGTAGTAACGTATTAAATAAGTTATCGTTTATGTATCCTAATGATAAAAATAAATACTTCAGTAGAACAACAAGCTACGAGCTCATTTCTGCCGGTAGCAAAATACACTGTAACCATCAATGACATTAGGGGCCGACCATTTGATATTCCTCCGGGTCTGTCTCTGGATTTGCTTAAAATTAATATTCTGGCTTCAACATAATGAAAAGATCTGACTCCTAAATCATTGAAGAAAGAATTTCTGGCCCCAGATTAAATTTGTCTGAAAGCAATGTTCTTTGCGTTTAGATTTAATATTTAAGAGGACGCATATTGCTACATTCACAGTTCATACAGAAATGAGGAAGGGGTGCATATTCAAGAAATTGATGGTTGGAAGATAAAAAACATATTCCTAAACTAATATTATACTGATGGACACCTGTAATATTCAGTACTTTGTGGATAAGGGTGTGGTACTATGAATGTAATAAGAACAGAGGTCTTTGTGAAAGTACATTCAACACAAAATATTAAGCTTTTGTATAAGGAAAAAAAAACAGGTTTTTTTTTTTTACAATACCAGCGTTTCAAATAATGTTGAAGGGATGAGATTTACTTTCTAACGCACCAGGTTTGCTGAAACATGTAAAAAATTAACGCCACGTCATTTAAACTCGGGATGGACGCCATCTTTCTCATTGATAAAAAATGTAAACAAAAAAATCAGAGTGGGATTAGTATTGCAAGGGCATAACATGACATTCTACACAATGAATACCTTAGAACTGATACATTGTATCTAAGATGCTACAGAGGTCTGGTGGGTTAAATGCATAACGTCGATCACTTGAAACTGATTTTGAAAAGGTGATTAATTTTAGTCTATTTACATGGTTTTTAATTTTCCCACGACTTCTCGGCGATTCACTGCAAAATGTTTTACTGCGCCGGACGAACGGTTACTCTAATAAACTACGGGAGACAACTTAGATGTCAGCACGTGTATGATTTTTACAAAACCATGTCGATGGTTATAATTTCTTATCAAATAACGAATTCTATTCAGATATTCGTCTTTAATATCAGAAAATTTTTAATTTCTATGGACAATGTTCAAAAAATATTACTTACAGTGGACTGCTTTGTTCACCATACTCGTTTCCGCTTCAGTTGTGAGGCATTTCAGTTATACTTTTTTACAACAATAACAAAACACAAACTGAATCAATAAAGTCACTTATAAACCGACTGCTACTTAGATCAGTGTAAGTGAAGTTGTTGTTACAACATTATACTTGTTCATTACGTTATGAGATAAAGTTTTTCCTGAACTTCATAATCAATTAATTACGTTTGGATGATGTTGCATTTACAACTTGTCTGACCCCGTTTTTTACGTGAATGACAGCAGTCTCGTGCAACTCGTGCAAACAGAGTTATGAAAAGTATGGGGGAGAATTCAAGGACAAATTGTAAATGACATTAAAGTGAAAATAACTGTATATTCGTCCAGTTCTGATCATTGACATCCCTGCTGTGTATTACTTAGTGAATAAGATAAGAATGTTACTTTTGCACATATACACATTGCTCAACCAAATTTCATATCTTATTTTAGGGATTTTTAAGGCATTACATTTCCAAAGGTTTGTTGAATGTGTTTTGATATTTAAGTGCATTGTAGTTCATGAATACCAAGTTGAAAATTAATAATGGAACAATTTCTAGGCCCTTATTGTAAGCCACTCATCTTCTGTAAAGATAAATGTTTAATGTATTAAGGGGAATATACCCTTTTAGTTTTGGAAAGTGGCATTCCTTAACCACCATATCTTTTCATTTGCACTACTTTGTAAACAAACTAAATAATGTGTTTAAGCTTACATATGCAAAATGAAAATAAAGACAGTGAACTTATTTCACTTTTTTCCTTTAAGTTAGAATCTGTAGGATATTGATAAATGTTTGGACAAGGTAAAGCACTATTATTTTCTCACAAAAAATTAATTGTTGACTCTGAATGTACACAATAAGTCGGATGTAATTCAACAATAACTTTCTTGTTTGAGTTTTTCTCATTTTTACTTTAGTGAGCAATCCTTTGTGTACTTATAACAGTTGAAACAGTATCCATTTCATGTACCAAACCTTTGTACTTTTTTTGCAGGTAAATTTTATCATACCCCACCCACATTTTTTTCTAATTTCAAGTCTGCGTCCCCTTAACATAAATGTATGTGTCATTACATATTACTCTTTTATTTATTTTTAAGGATGCCAGGCATTTCCATCAATGTTTAAATATCAAACACTGCTGAAAAGTGCAAGATTGAATGAAAGTATTAAAGTTGCTAGGTATATTTTTTATGAGTTGAGCACCACCTTTGGACTGTATTATGTTTCCTTCTTATAGATAATTTAATCCTAAAAGATTTCTAAACTTTCGTCAGCTGTAGCACTATCTACAAGGGTCTAGCTCCCATATAAAAATCATAGTAAGATATTTTTCCAGGATAATTGGACATAATGTAAAGAAACCTAGAGCAACAGACGACTGTACTTTCAAAATTGAAATTCTCATAGAATGGACAAATTTCAAAATATTCCGGAGGAGGTTACAACTTTTCTCAAAATGTGTTGACCTTTTTTGTCCTTAACATTGAAACACAGTTGTCAAATAGATAGACAAAAAACAAATAACACTTTAGATATTTTCAACTCTTTATAATACATTATAGGTAAAATAAAGACTTCTCGGGAAAAAAAACAACACTCGATGACAGAAATTTCTTTCTCTCAAACTTCAGCAGAGTGCAGGATTTAGCGTAAACTTTACTGACAAAAAGTGCAGAGTTAAAAAGTTTAAAACAAATTTCCAAGGCCACAAAAACATTTAGTGTTTGGGTCAAAATTTAAAGTAGGTCGGGATACCGGAAGCAAACAGTTCAAAGTCCTGGTCCTGACCATGAGCAGCATAGTACCAATTTAAGTTCAAATGCCTGATCCTGCAAATCATTTTCTAGCCTGGGAAGCCGTTGATAATATTTGTGCTTTGTCAGAAGAAATTATACCTAATATCTATGCTTTAAAAATCCCACTTTATTTTTGCGCTAATTAGTGTTAATTGGCATTCATCGAGTTTCTGATATTATCAACGCCTGGGGGAAATCTGAAGGAGTTTCCATGTAACTACTGATTATCGATTTTCTATAAATAACCTAATTAACATGTGATTTATTTGCGCTTGTCTGAAAGGAAAACGAGGCAATGCTTTAGAAAATTCGGCAATTTTCGTAGATCACTAGGTCTGAATTGATAAATTTACAATTTGGTAGCTATGACGTACATTAAAGTTTATTCTGACATATTTAAAAGTTGTTACAACTTGTTGGAAAAGCTATGAGAGGTACAAACTGGCATTTGTCTATGGTCAAAACTGTTCGGAAACCTTCGTAAGTACACGTGTCTTTTCCTTGAGAATTCAGCTTCTATTTTTAGCCACGAGTTATTGCTTTCAGAGGTTATCGTTCTTCAACATACAATTTAACAGACAGTTTTCTGAGTGCATCAGCCGGATTGATAGTTCAAAGTGAAGGTCAAAATGGTAGCTCATAGCTAAAATATGCCTGTCATATTCCTCAAAAACAGGACCCCCACCACGTCCAAAAATCACATCGACTTTCTTGTAACTTAGTAGTCTGTCACTGCACAAAACGTTCTAATCCTCAACCACCACTGGGCAATATCACGTATTATTCCCCAACAGACAATAATATGAACGATTTCTAATAATCAATGTCATGTTGACGCTTATTGAAAATAATTTCATTTACTCGGACTGCTTTCTTTACTTTCATACGTAAATAAACCATGGCACACGTGCTGCGTGTTTGCTGTCAACTGTTCAATAAAAGTACAAGTTAAGTTTTCCGTCTCTTTCTTTGATTTTCTTCTAGCCTTCTGCTTTTTTATTTTGAAAGGCACAAACCCCTCGGGATGGCAAACTTTATTTGTCCGCATTGTATGCGTTAATGTCTTACTCATAACTTATTTTATTGCCTTTGCCTGAGGTGCTGAAGTTGCAACAAAGACACCAAATAGATCGAAATTAATCTCATTCAAAGGCCTTGTTGGTGTCTCAGGTTCTTGTTCACTTGATATGCTGGATAAATCGGAGAATATATCAGACAGAGCTGTGATCGTATTTTTGTATAGATGTGGTGGCCTAATTGCTAATGTCATTTCTTCGTCAGTAGATATTAAGTGCTGATCATTTGAAACTCCAATAAGTGGTTTAGAAAACGAAATTCCCTGACTTTTCCCTAACCTTTTCCTGACTAAACCATACATTTTACTGACCAAAACTAAAATAATTTATCGGCCCCTCCTCTCATACAGTCGTCCAATCTACCCTTTCACACCGGTATATATTTTGTTATAGAAATAGAAACGAAATTGATTTAAACACATCTCTAGACTATTATGTTTATACACAATATAATTGCACCAAAATATTAATGTGTTTGGAAATACTTAACAAATACTGCTTGAAGACTGCCATAGCCACTGAACATTTTTAGAATCGACCAAGAATTTAATTTTTCCCTCACTTTATCCTGAATTTTCTAAAATGTTATATTTAACTGACCATTGTATCAAAATTTCCTTGACAATTCACCGATCTTGAAAAAACAACAACAAATTTTCCTGACTTTTTGTTCTATCTCAATATCTTTTTGTATACTCCCGTAATTGTACCATATATAAGTACACGCCAAAACGCTCTAGACTTATAACTCGTAACTGCTGCCTCCCGTGTTGTTTCTGTCACAGGGACAGCGGCACTGGAGTGACCTCTCAAGGGCGCAAAAGCCTATGCGATGTATATGGAGATCCTGGGATGCCAAGTCGTCAAGATCCCCTCTCTGCCTCGCTGATGAAGTCCAAAGGAAAGTACAGCAATACGTTTGGCACTAGGTTGGCTGCAAGAGTTGCCGGAGCTGTGCTTGTACAGGCAGCCGTCCGCCTTCGGAGCTCCACTCTTGATTTAAAGGGTTTACTCCCTTACACTTGACCGTTAAATCAGCTCGATCACCTCTGCCCTTTAGCCTTTGGCTCAACACCACTTTCGTAACATTGACAAGGGGGCAAAACAGGTGCTAGGCTCTTGCCAGGAGACTGTGATAACGGGGTACCCTTATTATGTCTTCTTGTCATATCGACGTCTAGCAGCGAATGCAATTTAGTGTCATGCCCAGGACACTAAGCTACTAGTTGTCTCCGAAGGTGTGATCATCGCGTCCCACTGGTCAGCTTTCTCCCGCCTCAAGCCGGGCAGCCCCCGGCCAATAAGGTGCTGACCCGTCACAGTCTGCCTGCTTCAATGGGTACTTGAAGCTTAGGGTAAATACCGAAGAAGAGACTGCAAACCCGCACCACCAGGCATGACAAGAAGAAAGAAACTAAAGCCGCAAAAGCTGAGACTGGAAACCTGGAACGTCAGGGCCATGTGTCCTGGCCTCTCCGACGACCTGCAACAAGTCGATGACTCCAGAAAACAGCCATCATTGACCGCGAGCTCAAGAGGCTAAACATCGAGATCGCTGCCCTGCAGGAAACTAGGCTCACATCCAGCGGCAGTCTCAGAGAGCGGAACTACACATTCCTTTGGCAAGGAATGGAACCAGAGGAGCTCCTTATACATGGCGTTAGATTCGCAGTGAGGAACATCCTGCTGTCAACAGTCGAACCGCCGTCCCGAGGCTCGACAAGAATCCCCTCCCTTCGTCTCTCCAGCTTGTCAGGCCCAGTGAACATCCTAAGCATCTACGCTCCTACACTATGCTCCAGTGCCGAGGCAAAGGATGAATTCTATAATGAACTGGAAGCAATCATCAAGGGATCCCTGCCACAGAATGTATATACATGTACTTGCTCGGGGACTTCAACGCCCGGATTATAGCCGACCATGACTCCTGGCCTCGCTGCGTCGGCCATTTCGGTGCCGGCTAGAATGAAAAGGGGCAGAGACTTTTGGAACTTTGCTCTTAACATGACCTAGTATAACAAACACTTTCTTCTAGACAAAGTGTGTCCTGACGACACCCAAGATCCCGTCACTGGCACCAGCTAGATCACGTCATCACCAGAAGAAGCTCACTGAGCTGCGACCGCATAATCCGCATCTACCACAGCTCCGACTGTGATACCGACCACTCCCTGGCGCCATCTACAAATCCGCCATGGACACCTTCAGCAAGCTGGAGATGAAGAACCCAAACTGGTTTGAAACAGGGATCACATAACTCGAGCTAGCAATCGCAGCAAAACGCGCAGCACTGCTAGAGTACAAGAGGGACCCTTCAGAGAAGACACTCGCTGCACTTAGGAAGGCCAGAAACGACGCCCAGAAGATCGCTCGAAAATGTGCCAACGACTACAGGCTGAACATGTGCCAGAACATCCAACTCTCTGCTGACTGTGGTAACGTGTACGAGTGCCTGAAGAAAGCGTTTGACCCAAGCGTAATGAAGATCGCACCGCTGAAGTCCGCGTCAGGCGACATCATAAGGGACCTTGGCAAGCAGATGAAGAGATGGGCGGAGCACTACCAGCAGCTATACTCTATGGAGAACGCCGTCTCCGACTCAGTAGTCGAGAGCACCAACCCTCTGTCAGTCATGGAAGAACTTGATGCTTCATCCTCCTTATAGGAGCTCAGAAAGGCTATTGACTCCCTCGCCTATGGTAAAGCATCAGAAAGCGATGGAATCCCACCCGAGCTCATCAAGGCTGGGAAAAAGACGGCACTCATCGACAATCTTCATGAGCTTCTAGTACAGTGCTGGGAGGAAGGAACAGTCCAACAGGACATGCGGGACGCCAATATCACAACACTCTACAAAAGCAAAAGAGACCGCAGTGACTGTAATAACTGACGCCGAATCTTCCTTCTCAGCATCGTCAGCAAGGTCCTCGCCCGCGTGGTCCTTAACAGACTCCAGGCACTTGCAGAACGCGTCTATCCAGGGGACGTAATGCGGCTTCAGAGCGGAAAGGTCGACTGTCGACATGATCTTCTCGCTGAGGCAGCTGCAGGTGGAGTGCCGCGAGAAGAGACAACAACTCTACATCGCCTTCATAGACCTGACAAAGGCATTTGACCTGGTGACCAGGAGTGGCCTTTCTACCCTACTGTGCAGGATCGGATGCCTCAAACCTACCCCCGAGCTCCTGAAGATGATAATCTCCTTCCAAGAAGACATGAGAGGTACTGTCCTGTACGACGGATCATCTTCCGAACCCTTCCCGATCTGCAGCGGCGTGACACAAGGATGTGTCCTCGCTCCTACACTCTTTAGCACCTTCTCCCTGCTGATGCAGTACGCCTTCGACAAGTCGGAGGACGGCGTCTTCATCCACACAAGAACTGATGGGAGCCTGTTCAACCTCGCCCGCTTCCGTGCAAAGACCAAGGTAGGCAAGCTTCTTCTCAAGACAAGGAAATGCTGTTTATAGACGACGCTGCGCTGACTGCGCACATTGAGGATGCACTACAACGACTCGTCAATCGTTTGGCACACGCGAGCGATGAGTTTGGTGAAATAAGAAATACAATGCACAAATGCTTCAAGAGGAGAAGTTCTCCCAGGTAAGAGGGTTTTCTTAGAGACATCAATTTTTTCAGAAATGGGGCTTGGCAGTCTTTTTGGATCACTTTATTGAAAGGTTTAATATGAAATAATGTTATTAAGAATCCCATGGGGCTTTTTACTAACGAGAAATAACATATCAGAAATGATCCCCGGGCACTTTATTTTATGAATAATTTCCATCTTGTACCTCATGAAAACATCCTTAATAAGACAAACACTGATGTCTGTATTTTAACTCATAAGGTATGAAATTAAAATCACGTGACTTTATACAAATTACTACACTGCAAAGAAAAAAATCGTGTAATGAAAAGTAGAAACTTAATTTCCCATTTATGTGTGGGTATTTATCCTTACTCTGCGATCAAAATACTCATATCCTTTTTTGTGCTATTGAAAGCGTATTAACTTGAGTGAGAAGTATTGCCATGTCGTAAACGAAGTGAAGAGAGCACGTATATGATTTATTGCAACTCTATCCCTGTTCCGATCAATCTAACATATATTTTTTGATTAAGTCCATTAACATACACAAAAGCACACGTTTATTTTCCCAAAATGTTTTAAGGAAGTGGTCAAAAATCGTATCTTACGAGGCAATTTAATAGCAGGTTCAGTAATATATTGAATTTCCATCAATAGCTGGTAAACACGTTGGTTTCTAGTTACCATACTTGTACAATATTTACAGGATTACATGAGCAGATAATTGCTAATACACTTCTATACAAATGATCACAATGTCAAGTTTGAAAATGCAAGCGATTTTTTTGAATTCCCGTTTACATATGATATTGTTATTATAATAGTAAATCGATCTCGGATGCTGAAGAGGGGAGTTTGCCAGATTGGATCTCTCGAAGCGATCCATCCTTGCAAAATCCACAAGAGCCGAATACAAAATCCTGGATCTAGCTATTGTTTTAATGACCCTTTTGATAAATACCTTCACCATAATGTTTTGTTTGTTTGTTTTGTTATCGAACGGAATATGAAATGTTTGTTGGTGTTTAAATAGAAATAAGTGTAGTGCGTTATTTATACAATTGTGTCAGGTTATGCAAATTAAACTGAGTCCAGCAAGGTACAATACAAAAGGTACAATGCAAAACTTTTTCTGACTGTTCATATTCACTTGTGAAATACAAGCTGTGTTTTTGATAGATTTTATTATAGATATATAATAAAGATATGTATAAGCATTGCGTATAACTATACAATACTGAAATAATTTCACTAATCCCTCAAATACTGTACATGAGTTCGCAATTCATTCCGTTTATTTCTTGTTTAAAATTAATGATTATGTACAGTTAAACGGAATAAACTGTATATTTTATTAATATATACATTTTTATGTGTGTAAAGTATTTTGTTTAAGTGCGAGTGTTCGTTAATTCGAAACAGCGTAACGAGGAACATTTTAGGGAATTCCCATATTATTTCAACGTTGCTCAAGAAACGGAATGAATGTTGACTCTCGTTAATTTACCGAAAGTAAAATTCACATTGGATCATTTGTAATATAATGTTAAAAGTCCCCTGGGATCATTAATAACATTCATTTTGTATTAAAACCTTTCAAAGACAGTCACCCAAAAGACTACCGAGCTCCATTTCTGAAAGCAAGAAAACCCTCTTCCCGGAGAGAGAACTTCCTTTCTAGTAGCAATATTTACTTTCACTATGGAAATGCATAATATATTTACTCCAATAATCCGCCACGGGGATTATTACGGAAGTATATGATAGGGTCTGTAAAAGTTAAACACACTTGTGTATAGTGTGAATTTGTGTATATTGTTAAATTATACATGCTTCTTAATAAATTGATATTGGCATGTGCAGAAAAACGGTAGCATGCCATTCTAGTGCCCATGTTTATAAATCAAGGGTATTGCCGTGCACAGACAACGGCAACACATGTATTTGCATAGCCTGGTTCCTGACTGGTTGTGAAACCGCTCTACAATGAAGCGTAGAGAGTTAACATGGGCACCAGTGTAGTATTTACGACAAGTGGGCCTGATCTATTGACATGCCCGCAAAACATTTCAAGCGTCTTGAAGACGCAAACTCATGTCAAATGTCATTGTCCCCAGGGGACTAATACGGGATATTGCCAACCACTGCACAGGCACACGTTCTACAGCCAATGACAGATTATTATATTTTTTTTCTTTTCTATATGAATTATTTGACGTCATGATTTTCCTTTCGCGTAACCTAGCGCGCGTAGCCTAATGCTCGTTACGTTGAACCGGTGAAACTGCTATATTCCACTACATTTTTTCTAATTACATTTTGGCGTTAAACCCCGCATCCCCATCCCCCCCACCCTCCACCAAAAAAAACTCCAATAGTAAAGAAGCAAATGTTAAACCAGTTCGTCTTCACAGTTGGGGGACAACATTTCGCCCCTTAAATCCATCTCTGTATTCACTTGCATGACGTTTTATTATTATATAAACACGAAAACCTATTGAGTTGATATGAATTTAGTATATATCTTGATTATTATTTTAGTTTAATCCTGCATCTCCGATTACTGATACGGACAAATCTTTCTTTAAAACGCCGTCGAAGAATGACCAAACACACTGTGTAGTCTTCATGTTAGATGCAAGAGTTGCCGGCGAAGGTAACATATCTACGGCTATGAAAGCGAAGGTTGCATCACTACAGGATGAGCTTAAGGCATTTGGTAACTTTTAGAACACATTTATAACCAAGTAGTCCATTTATAAACTCGGTTATTAATGTTATTGCTTCTTTGTTTCTATTCGAATCATTAAAGATTTCCGCTTAGTAATACGTTGTCTTTTATGAAGAGACTTCGTTGCATTTTCCGTTCATGATATTGATTGACAAATTAAGGTAAAACGTCCTCATTATCATCCTCAGAGCTATTTAAAATGATGTAAATAGTATTGCCTTAAATTAAGAGAGATTTCAACTAAAGTCCTTGCTATGATAAACCTGAATCATAAAGTATTTAGGTTATGTATGTCTAGACTATGAATATGTTGCAATGTCATTTAAAGTAAATGTATTTACTTTGCGAACATTACAGAAAGGAGGGAGCATTGATTCGTGTCACATTAAGGTATATAAAGTAAATTTTGATGACGATTATAACTGGTCAGAGATTATTTCACAACCTGTTTGTCATTTATAATATTAGATATTGTGATTAACAAAAATGATAAAACAAGACGGACAGCGGTTTAGTAATGACCAATGTCTTAAATGATTTACAAATTATATTTCAGATATCCCTAGAGTAGTTCTTCTTACAAAAATTGATGTACTCTGTGAAAAAGTTGCCGCTGACATCTGCAATGTATATAAAAGTGCAAAAGTGCTGAAGGCTGTAACTTTTGCAGAAAATTTGTTCCACGTCCCGGTAAGGTCAATGTTTTGTATACCATAATGAGTGTATATATTTTTCAGAAACAATGTGTTATATATTTCTAAAGATAAATCATTCGTATTCCTCAGATTATACATTGGCAAGAAATAATAACAAAACAATTATTCAGGACTTTTTACAGTCTTGCAATGACGTAACCATCTGTAGTAACAACAAACGTTTGTGACAATAATAAACTTTTTATCATAGGTGTAGAGGTTTTCTTGTCCTGAACAAACTATAAAACGTTTCTTAACATTCTTGAAAGGATAAGTTTAGAAACCAGACATTGAACAGTGAGATAATGTTTGGCTTGAAAATGAAGAGGGAGATATTCATATTTCAGAGAAATATCAAAACATAACATTGTCAAATGCTACTCGTATGGATGAAACCTTGATCAATGTTACAATTTCCTTACATTTTTATTAATACATTATAATTTGATTTCTTAAGGACGCTCGCTACAGTTTCGTAATTTTTTTCTCATGTTATGATGTATTGAAAAATGAAATAAAAATACTAGGTCACCGGCTTTGTTTCAATTTAATTTGCCCCTAGATATGGTGCTATTTTAAACATTTTTCAGAATTTCTGTAATCCTAAAATATATTTCAGTAAAGTATAATAATCAGCATAAATTTGATTATCTAAGCATTTTTATAACGGAAAACAATATATCTATTTGAAACAAGCTCAGAGAAATCAAAAGAACATGATTTTGTAAAGAAAGGAATACTTGTTCAACAGACCCAAGGGCTATTTTGCATATTTTTGTCAGTCTTAAGTTGGTACTTCTGTTATTTTATCGAGTTTCACATTATAGAATTTAATCAAATTCTGCACATACCTTTGGTTATGTCTACCTAATCTAAAACAAAAAGAAAATTGATAGGTCACCATATTAGATTTCGCTTAAATCAAATTACAACGAGGTGGGGTGTTGCGGGCATTTATACAACGCAGGTTGGTACGAAATACTCATTCAGTGTTTGAGCAAATGACTTAGAAATATATATATACCTATTTTATCTATCCAATCGCGAACGTTCATTTGAAACACGTGACCGTACAATATATTACGGTATTTGGATGCACGTGCATACAAAAATCCTGTATTTTCTGTATTTGGACGCACGCGCGTACAAAAAGTCCTGTATTTTCTGTATTTGGACGGTTCAACAGTCCCATGTTAAACATACGATAAAGCCCGAAACGCGTGAAAATGTTCCGAATGTAAATCGGATGAAGTAGGCACTCTATGTACAGAGTTTGATTATGCGTCTTGAAATCTGGATTTAATTTGAGTATTTTTGTTTACAACACACAAAAACGATTCAAGGGATAACAAAGCTATCTGATTTAGATATTAAAACGTTCGTTAATAATCAAAAAAACTTAAAAATACAGATAAAAGGATCATCAGATGTTGGAATATTTAAAAAAGTCTCTAAAAGAAGCCGTTCCGGACGAAACCTAGAAATTGGTATCAGCCCTGACTGCCTGAATAGCTACCTTAGTAGTTTTTATTTAACGGTTAAGAAACAAAATGGAGACGATTATGAATGGCAACGGACGGGCGGTCAGCATCCAAAACATGTCTGCTCTATAATTCAGTTTTCGTCGGATCTTCACCAAACTTGCTGACAATGTTTGTTGGCATTATATCTCGGCCAATTTCGATAACCAGCCAAATTGTACCAGGCACTCATTGATTATAGTCCTTGAATTACTCGAAAAACGGGGAATTTAGCCTTGTCCGCTTTTTTAAGTCGAACAGTTTTCATTCGATCTTACCAAACTTGCTGACAATGTTTGTGGACGTATATCTTAGCCAAGTATTATTACCACCCAAATCGCCAAATGGCTGTTGTAGGGAGGTTGCACCATATACTTTTTTTAATGGTGATACGCAGAAAAAACAACATTTAATGAATTACGTATATTACGTATGAATTGAAATGAATATAGAATAAAAAGGTTATTTAAGGTCTAACATTGTTCTGTATAATATATATTTGCACTCATACCAAGCTGGGAAAAACTAGAAAAGGCAGGAATACAATATTCAGTGAAACATTTTTAATTTAAACTATTATTATAGCAAGATAAAAAAGATATAGAATAAAAAGGTTATTTAACATTGTACTGTACAATACGAGATATATTTGGACTCGTACCCGTCATATATACTCGTAGGTACTCGTCCAAATATATCTCCGTATTGTACAGAACAATGTTAAACAACCTAATATTCAAACAGCAGATTTCTTAATAAGCGGATTTTAAGGTGTTTCTGAAGCATTTTGATGGCATAGAACGATGCAAGTTTCCGCCCCTTTTTTTAACAAAACCTATAGTTTCCAATGTACGGTACGGGTACGGTACGGGATTAGAAACAGCTGTGACTCAATGCAGAGTTTGAGCGCTCGTATAAATAACAGACTCCAGTATATGTCGGATTGAAGCAATTTGAACTAAAAGTACTTTAAATGTATATATTTTGTAACCATGGAGATACTTACCCTTACCTTTAGTCAGTATATTATACATTTTGTACATTAAATGCATGCGAACATATAATAATTTGCGATTTTTTGCCGTACGCGACATTAGATAATCACTTCCGGGCATGCACAGAAGGCCGCACCAAGTCTGCAGTGAGCTACATCGAAACCAAATTGGCACGGTGTTGGGGTAAATAACGACCCGTCCGAAAAAACTGTAGCGGGTGCCTTTAAGAGGCTTTAAAATTTGATATTTTGAATGTCAGACATTATTCAATCTTCTTCCGGTTTAATAGTTCATCTTAAGTTTTTATCGTTTTAGAAAATGAATATATTTCCGGTGCAAAACTACAAGGACGAAATGGATATAGACACTTCCAAAAACATTCTACTGCTTCTGGCATTGAGGCAAATGGTAAATATTGCAACAGAGTTTATAAACGAGCATGCCGCAGGGAGCGATGATCAGCAAAATGAACTTCCAAACGTCGCTTCTTCGATCCTTCCTTTTTTAACGCTTTTGGTTTGCAAATTAAAGAGTTTTTAACATGGTTCTATGTTTTACTGCTGGTAATTATACAGAAAAGAGCAGAATAGAACAAAATTTTATTAAAGACATGATACATCGTCATGTTTAATAAACAAAATACCGTTATAATATAATGTTACGTTAATATGGTTTTTGAACAAACTGACATTATTATTCAACAAATACTACTGTTTCATGAAAGAGGAAGAACAGTTATAATATAACATAATTATATAAATATTTATAATACTTCTATCACAGTTAGTCTTAAATGTGGCGTTAAAGTTGCTGATAGAAGACCCAGAAATTAATTTTAATTGTTAACATTCACAACCATAGTTTTTGTTTTAAAAATGTCATAGTTTTACCTTGCAAGATACTCTTGATTTGTAGTAAAAAATTCAATAAATTTGTTCATCGATGGTCTATCATGATATTACTTTTTAACATTTTTTTCTATTATCTGTATAACAGGGACATATTAAAAGAAAATAACATTATATTCGTTCTCATCATTAACAATGTTATAACATAAACAGTATCTTGCATTGCATGGTATTCTTATTCTTTTTTGCCTGTATTGGCCAGTTTAAATTCTAAGAGTATGTACAGATATTCTTATTTGTGTTATAAAACTTTTGTAACGTTTAGGTAATAAATCTAAGAAGCATTCATATGCGAGTGTTGTTTTACATTTTGTATGAGGATCTAACATGGTACTACTTTCAATAGATCTGTATGCCACTCTTGCATTGCTTCCAAAGGATATTTTTACATATTTTATTAACTATCACAACAACAATCTTTAAGTGCCGCGCTGTAAAATGTCCTCCTGCCGTACTTGGATTCAGTGTTGTTATACTTTCTAGTCCTTTGAAGTCCGTTCAATTAATGTGTAATAGGGTTTCGTTTAAGCCGGTGCTAGTGGGCGTGAGAGTTGTTGCATATTCCATTACCTCTCATGGACAGACTCAATCAAAGCGAGTCTGCTATTATTCTGCTCGGTTGCATCATTTGCTTCGAAAGTATCTTTTTACAGATTTTATATAGCATTCGATAAAGGTGTTTTTACCTGTATACTATTTGGTTACAACTTCTGCATAGACTTATTAATATTATTAGTATTCATAAACTGCAATAAGAGTTGGAATATCAAAAGAGAAAAGAAAGACTTCAATTACAGGAGAAAAAGTTAAAAGGGAGAGGGAGAGGGAGAGAGAAAAAAATAGAAAGAGAGGGAAACAAAGACAGAGATGAAAAAAGAGACATAAGAGAGAGAGAGAATGAATGCAATTTGAATTAAAAATGAAATTAGAACTGGCAAGTAGAAGAACGGGATCTTGTCAAAGTATTTCTCGATTTGATGTCACCAAACATGTTAGGTTAATTCCACCTTTTCAAGTAAGAGCAAGAGCATTTGATAAGTATTTCATGAATTTTGAAATACCCCGGATATAGCAAAAATTAATTGGGGCATTCTATTATGAAGTGTTCTAATTGGTAAAGCCCGTGAATTTTGTACATAGCTGTCTGTAAAACAAAGCTCAAATTACGATGTTATATATTTAATCTTGAAAGGTTATGAGCTTGTTCCTGAGGCTTAGAGGCAAAGATTTTGAAATTGTAGAAAATTTTCCGACTAGAAGCATGATGAATTTGCCCGAGGTAAAGAGCAGTGAGGTGCTGAAAATCAAAGAAGATAGGTACTAGTTATGATAAACTTAGCCGGAAAATGTTATCTGAAGAATTTAAAAGGTGTATGGCACCGAGGTTAAAATGTAAAACTTTCTTGGATGAAAAACCAGTTGAAAATTTAGAAGTGACGGAGGACGGCTATATCGGTTACAAAGGTCAGTTGGAGGACACTAAGCGTGGTTAAACATGTATCAAATGTTTTTCAGATCGTACGGGCGCAGTCGTTAGGCTGAATAAAAGGCACATTCAATAGCAGCTTTTTCTGAATGAATAATCTTTGAACATCTTTCGTATCATGTATTCGAATATTTGATATTGGTTATTTGGAATGATGATATCACTAGTTCATTCTAAACTCTTAATACTACACATCCATACTGAAATGCTTGTATTATATATATTTAGACTGTTAAAAAAATATGTAGAGCTTTTACACTTGCTGTCCCGCGTTGGCTTACGCTTAAGTGTCTCGATCTAAGTGATATAAATTCGATTCTACTGCTTTCTCTTTTGCTTCTGGACAAAAACTTACTCGGATCGTAATATCCGTAAGATGCTTGGTGGTGCATTCTTTTCAGGTTTTCAGTTTTGTGAAGCTCGAAAAACTTAAGTTGAAATACTAAAAATTTTGCATGTTGCAGAAAGCAAAGCTTTTACTCTTCCACTATGATCATAAATTCGGAGCGGTCGAAACAATGCTACCAGTTATTAGATGTTCTGCATGCAGTGAGTGATTTAGACCGACAAGAAGGGTAAATGAATTATAAATAAAGCTTCCTATTTTTGATCTTCTATAGCAATAATGTATTCAACCTACTATAGAGACTATATATTTTGAGAATACCGTTGCAAGTTCACGTCTCTTATTGTATTTTATTCGTTATTTCCAAAAGCGTTTGGACTTATTGCATGTTTTTATTACAATCTAGCTGTGTGCGCTCAAAGTGTACTTGTTAGTCTGTAACCTATAAACCTAAACCTCCTGCAGATTTGATTTACATGTAACGAGCAATTAATTAAGTATATTACATAATTTGGCGTTGAAAATACGTATAAAGTACGTAAGTAGTTTTCTAAATTTTGCTCCATTCCATGCCGCTTTCTTATTAATTACATTTACCTTCGAAAACATCGAAAATTGTAAATACCTTCATATTCGTATGATTTTTTTGACTTTTGTTTGATAAAGGAGGGAGAAAAAAGGTTGATGTAAGAAGTAAGTATAGGAGAAACGCCTGTTTAATTTCAGAAGTTGAAACTTTCTTAATTTAGTGTAAAGAGCAGATTGTATTCTCCAGTAGAAACACTCCGTAATTAGCTGTATGTCTGTAGTTGCAAAATGCATACATGTAAGCACATGATATGTGTTAAAACTATACATATCTCACTTCGATGCTTTGGTTTGCTGGTTTACTTTTCCAATTGGAACGAACCGTCGTTACACCCTTTATAAAATGATGATGGTATATTATAATCTGACCTTTACCTTTGCATTGTGATCTAAATGCCATTTGCTAATAGACGTACACAGGAATGTTAGTTACGTATACATCTTTGTAATTTATTGCTTCGACTGGTTCGGTAGTTCAATTTGGGCAACAAGTTCCTGTCAAAAATTCTGATACTTTTCTAGAAACAACATTGAGAAAAATAACTCAGATTGATGATAATTAAACGTTCAATCAATTTGATAGTTTGGATTAAATGTGCAATTACAATAGCGTTCACATGCTAGAAAAAATACTGCTTTCAACATATCTCTCAAAATGTATCACAATTACATAAAAATGATCCAACAGTTTGTTGTTGTTGTTGTTGTTTTGGCGGAAAAGGCGAAGCATTTTAAAAATTAAGGTGTGCATATTGTTACGGAAATAATTTGAATTAAACCTAGGTAACTGTCGTAACGTTACTCAAAGAGATCATGTATTGTCCTAACTAAAATTTGTATGTTGAAAAAAATCTTCAATAATCAAGGGTTTTTATTGACTTAGATATTTGGCCTTGGCATTCAGCGTCGAACTAACACGTAAACATACTTCTTGACAAATTACAAGACATACAAAATCACTAAATTAAACACATTTTAGTATAAAAATTGTTGGGCCAATTCGACAACAAGCCACTTTACAAATTATAAGGCCAGTAAGAAATCACTAGATTAATAACATTATAGTATAAAAAGTGTTTTGTGATTTATTGTTTTAGCAATCGAGGAATACATTATCTGCATAATGTACTCTTAAAATTAATTTCAAATCAAGATCTAAAATAATGCTATTGTCCCGTGAGAGATTTTGTACCTCTGATGTACCTCTGAATTCGAATAACGTAATTTTACAAAGAATAACTCCCCCTCCACTAATTATTAGTCAGATATGTATTCAGCATGCCTGGATGTTATACTCAGAAAAAAAAAGAAAAATTCTATCACGTTTTGTATGACATGAAATACCGTAACTTATACTTCTACCTGAAATAAATATTATGTAAATACGTTTCAACTTATTACGGAAAGCAACATTTCTGTAAATATAGATAGTTACTTTCTTTTGTAGATAAGCTGTTAAAGAGGAAATATAAAGTATATTGTTACAAGGGTATTTTTCACGAAATGGGTACATGAATTATGTATGGTGATTTTACTCGCCTGAAAGTGCTAAGTCAGTCAGTGTTAAAGTTTAATCACGGTCCATCCGCCCTTTCAGGCACAGTGACGCATAGAAATGCCACGTAGAGTATAGAATGCGAACATTTCCCCTGTCATGGTCTTAAAGTATGATTTTGGATCGAATATAGGGGTATTTGATTACATCTCTGCAATTTCCAGAGAGTTTTTACTACAGATAATGAATTTTGTTGCCAAATTATGACTATATCTACAGCCAATGAAACCTAAACGTACTCAAGTCCGAGTGTAAGAGTCTGGGCGGAATGGCAAGCACATCGGACCGGTCCGAACACGCGTTCCTAGCGTTGACAATAGCAGCAGTAGGAGAAGGTATGCTACTCTTTGTTGATCGGGCTTCTTGAGTCCCCAGCGGAGCCATGTCAATCAGGAACCGAGATTGTACCGTCCATCACTACTGGATGCACATATCGTTAAACATGGTTTAAAATCTGTAAAATATCCATTAAAATAGGAATAACCGTTAATTAACCCCATTAATTCTTGCATCACTTTATTTAACAGGTTTCACATATTAATGTGTTACATGTTAAAATACTAGTAAAACATTCTTTTCTGACCACGAATCATGCCGTTGAAAATTTAGTTTGGTAGCTAAAAAAGTTAATGGCTTTGAAAAAATAGTGAAATTCTGTAGATTTTGAATTTAACAGGATTATTCATAGCCCTTAAATTTGATTTGATGCCCATTAAATGTTCAGGTTCTGTACGATTTAAGAGTAAACCTAATGGCCCTTAACAGCAATGTGATGCCCATTAAATCCTAAATTTTGTAAAATGTGATTCGTATATTTTCAGAAGCACAAAATATACATATATTTGTTGTTTTTGGCTTGCACGCGTCCCATTGAATGCTTATAATTTCTGTCCATATTGTTCTAAAATGGAATTTAATCACAATAAATACATACTACGCACACATCGTCTATAATATATCATGATGTTATATTTAATTGCATTAAAGTTATTTCCCCTTGATGCAATTACGCCATTTTTTTCAAATGTTTGCCAAATTGTGTTCCTATAAAAAGTCGGATTTATTTCAATGAAAGTCGGATGAAAACATATTAATTTATTTGATAACATCAATCTACATTATTTTGGTAAGGGTAAATACGTATTGATGCATACCGCTTCTTCTGTTTTTTGTTTTTCCTGTCCATATAATCAGCATTTGTAAAAGAAAGTTGGTGTGGTAAGGAATTTACAATATAAAATGTGTTCAGACCAGTTTAGATTTTCAAATTTTTCAATCCTTGAGTAGAAACTAAGGTTTATATTAGACATTTCTAACGTAAACGTAAATCGGAAACGGATTACTGAATCCGTAAATGTTATTTGCAAATAATGGTCTAAGGGAGATACTATTGCATTACTATTGGATGAAATTGTCTCCCATAGATCACAAATTAGCCTAAAATTTTACGGATTCAGTATTCCGTTTCGTAATTACGTTTACGTTAGAAAGGTCTATTGAAATGAACAGTACACATAATTGTGAAGATTTACAGTCTGATTTAAATTCATTTGGGGCATGGGCAGATCAATGGCTTCTTCGTTTCAATGAATCAAAGAGTGTGGACCGCTTGACTGGGGAGGAGCGGGTGGGGGGAGGGGGGTGGGTGGGGATTGGGGGAGGCTACGTGTGATGCAATTCCTCAAACATTTGCTCTTAGCTGTTTAAGAGCATGCACCTGAGCACAAAGTACTGAAGGAGAGCTTAATTGTGATTGCCGATTGTGCGCTGACATTATCATCAACAATTGTTTTAATACACCTGACGCGTAATGTCAGTACCAGTAAAAACTTGGTCTAAATGTTTGTCAATATAAAAATGTTGAATAGTTAAAACTACCCACATGGTCACTTGAATTATTAAACCGATACCTGTTAACCCTTCTCAGTACAACACAATACAATACAGTATCCATTTATTGTCTCATTTCATATGAACATATGACAGAATGAGGATACAATATAACAAATTTTTATACGAGGCTGTTACATGTGTTTACATTACAAAATAATGAGAGAAAAAAGAAGAATAAAATATTCTTCTTGCATTTTACAAAACAGTACATATGTATAGATACTATGACATGTGTAGTAATACGTAGTTTAAATCATTACGGCAAGCATCAATCAATATGAAGTTGTTTATCTTAAGATGTCTACTTCTGTTGGCAAATTTTCATGGCCATTGATTTAGCATTAGAATATTACGAACCCATTAAATTTGAATGTGACATATTTAATGAGAACATTAATCAATTTTTAATAATTAACGGCCATTAACAGAGTATTAAAAAGTTAATAGCGCCATTAGTATTTACTAATTAATGTGGAATTAAGGGGTACTTTTTCAATGGCACATTAATTTCATGCCAATTAAAATTTTTCATGGAGGTTTAAGTAGCCAATTAACTTATTTCAATGGTTTATTTTAAGCAGCTTTTCATGGCCATCAAAGTTATTTTAACAAGGTATATTTTACCAGGGTTTTAATATACTTATTTCAAGGTTTTTTAATAAAAGTTAAAGCTATGATCATGAAAATCCCATTAAATAGTAAGAAGTAATGTGTGAATTTTAATGGTGACCTGTTAAAACTCTGTGAAAACGTTTGAAAAAAGTTTAGGCCAATTTCAGACCCTTTTAATGGCATGTGCATTCAGAAGTGCATGTCACACCTGTCGTTGTTGTCGTAGAGTCCTCTTCGCCATGGTCTTCGGACTGTTCTGTTTCAACCAGTCTTCACCGTCCCCTCTAAGAGAAGCACGTTGAGCGTATCTTTACTTTGGAGGCTTGGGCGGCGTCGTTTGTTTAACCATCTTTCGCAGTCCTCAGCAGTTGTAGGTAGGCTTTTGTCGCCTGTAGACATCTCAAACAAAACGTTTCTTTTAGGGGCCACTGAATTTTGAATTTGAAAATGGTCTAAATTGTATGCAAAATGAGAAGAAGATATCCAAAGATTTGCCAAAAAGTTTTAAAAGTTTAAGAGATTTTTTTTAAAACAATGTACTTAAAAACATCAAAATTCATTTACAATGCATGTGTATTTTATTAACAAGGGGGCCAAGATAGCCCTAGGTCGCTCACCTGAGAAACACACCATAACAGTGTAAACATGTCTGACCTAGTGATTTCATGGAAACAAATATTCTGGCCAATTTTCATTAAGACTGGACCAAAAGTGTGGTCTCATGAGTTTTCAACAAGTATTTTTAGATATGACCTAGTGACCCATATTCGAACTCGACCTAGATTTCATCAAGGCAATTATTTTGTCCAAATTTCATGAAGATCAGTTGACAATACAGCCTCTATCGCATACACAAGCTAACGTTGACAGACAGACGACAGACAGACGGACGGACGACGGACGCCGGACATCGAGCAATCGGAATAACTCACCTGAGCATTGCTTTGCTCAGGTGAGCTAAAATATGAAAACAACACGAGAACTTAAGCTTGAAACAAAAATTTGCTTGATTTTATTTTGTCCATTTAGGCAAATAGGAACCTGTTTTTACGTATGAATAAATGTTATAATTTTCTTCATATTTGTTCTCTGTTATGATTTTTGTAATGTTAGAGCTATTTCCAAATAGTTATGATCTGTAAACATGTTGTAGCTCTTGCATTATTTCTATACTGCCTATCACTTTTCTTCTTTTTGCGTACTCCTGGAGAGAAATGGGTGATTTCTTTCAGCGTTCACAAAACACATCTGTACAGGACTCGAAGCAAATGAGGACCTCATACGATGTTACAAGCCTTAGTAATTCGGGCTACTATGATCTAAGATTTTGTCCTTATCTGGTCATGAAAACATATATGTGTGTATTATGCTTTTGATCTACCATTGGAGGCGTTTAGCTGCCGAATCGGTTTAGTGTTAAAGGGAGGATGGCTAAGTCAATTTGGAGTAACAAATTGATATTTACAGAGAATATGTCACTGGAAGTTGCATATCAAAGATCTTTTTCACTAGCTTTTTTTCTCAGTTTTTACAAAATGCATTCGTATACGTAATGAAATTTTTTAGGGGTTTCACTACCGATTGGTTCATTGGTTAAGGCAAGGTGACGGTATCAATTTGAGTAAAATCTAATATTTACAGAGCAATTGTTATTATACGTTGCACACACATGAAAAGCCTATGGCATTGGGTGATTTCTTTCAGTTTTCACTAAACTCATGCGTTTAGAACGCATAGCAAATGAGGTCCTACGATGGTACAAGCCTAAGTAATTCGGGCTGCTCTGATCTAAGTTTTTGTCTTTATCTTGCCTTGGAAACATATGTGTGAGTGTAAAGCTTTTGATATACCATTTGAGTGGCTTTACTGCCGAATCGATTAAGTGTTTAGGGGAAGATGAAGAAATCAGGTTGCAAATGAAAGACAATTTCACTAGTTTTTTTTTCAGCTGACCATTCTATTTCAAATCACACGAGTCGGTGACTAACTATAAGAAATGCAGATAAGGGGCTGTACTTAATTTAATGAATCAATCAGAAACCAAAAGGCATTATTCATCTGGCATGAATTTCATTTACACATCTCTCTTTTGTTAAAAGTCGTTGCGTACTAGTAAGGTAGGTTCTTTGACCATCATATTTCACTGCCAAACTTTATAAACATAAAGAAAGACTTAACTTCATGAAGTCACTGTTTCTGTAATTACATTGATTCACAGTTAATTGGCATATATTTCAGGGATTTCCCAAATATACGTCACGGAAAATTCATGGAGTTCTTAACATGATACAACAATACTGACTATATAATAACAATGCCACGAATTGAATATAGCTTTCATTATTCCAGTCGTGGAAACGTCCAATAAATTCTCAATTTACAATAAAGATACATTTCAAATATACGCCACGAAAAATCCATGGAGTTCTTAAAATGATACAACAATACTGACTGTATAATAACAATACCACGAATTGAATATAGCTTTCATTATTCCAGTCGTGGTAACGTCAGATAAATTCTCAATTTACAATAAAGATACATTTCTTGGCAAACTGTATCATATTGTTGTCTCCTTATTTCTGTGGTTCACGGTTGAGACATCATATCAGAAGAAAATAAGATTCTAACAAATTTCGTAGATTTGGAGAAAGTACTTTTAAAGTTAATGTGCGATACGACGACCTAGAGTTTGAAATATAAATATTGTTCGACAGCGGATGAAGAAAACATTTATGGCATTTAAGCTGCATCCTGTCTTAATCCTATAGAAACGAACTTGAATCAAATATGAGTTTTAAATCGCGATTATAGGCTTCATTTAAGACTGGGAAGCTGCTTGTGGAAATCCAAGATGGACGCCAAAATCCAAGATGGCTGCCATAATTCAGTATACTAAAGAAATGGCAAAACAAGTGTGTGTATCCTGTAAAAAAGCTTTGGAATGATAGTGGAATATATACTACGCTTCAAATAAATTTGTGATTTATATTGAAAAATCAAAATGGCCGACAAATTCCAAGATGGCCGCCCAAAACTCATCTTTATTTGAATGGCGAAATAATTGATTGTATAACGTTAAAGGATATTACTGGGAACAATCATTTAAAATATGTACCCTTATTATAATCAAGACAAAAACTATTAAGGCCATTATATCCAAAGATGACCAGCACTTTGAATCTATTAATAGAGTCACTACTGACACTTGATTGGCTTTTCTAAAGTATACAAGCCATGTTACATAAATATATTGTCCGAACTGAAAGTACACATTATCTTATCCTATTTTACTTGTATCATTAGGTACTAAGCAGTTTTATATAAAAATTGGTTTCTTTTGTTTACTTACAAAAAACATAAATGAAAGTTGCACCCACCCACACCATTGTTTAAATGCAGCCATAAGTAAAAACAGTACATTAAATGTCAAAGGACAAAGCTCAAAAATTCAAAATTCTCAAAACCATTCAAATTAACAAAATATTATTTTACAAACTTGTTTTATGTAAATGTTTTGTTCATAAAAATTAATGTTTTGTCAATATGAGTAAATGCTTTTGATTACAAAGAATTGTGCAACAATCGGTTCAGATAGATATATAATAGGTACTTGTAAAGTCAATAATGCATATGTTAGTGTACAGTGCATAAAGTAAAAGGCAAAACTGTTTTCATATTAATATAAATTTGTTTTCAAAGCTGAGACGAAAAGTAAAAAACGAACTTTGCACAAAATCAGATGTATAGCTGAGATAATTTACTAACAATAATAGTACAAAAATACAATTTCAAGTCCAGATGTGCATAAAAGGTATATAAAAATTGTAATCCACACATTTTAATATCGAAATCAGTTCATTTGCACAATAAAGTACAATTTGTAAATATATGAATTTGAAAGAACTATCAAGTACTGAGTTTCTGCTATTGTCAATTTATTGTTCTGTGTATACGCAATCTTTAATTTGTGCTACTTGAATACCCAATAATTTATAAACAACTTGCCCACCTGTTGCTATGTATTGTCATATTATTGAAATTACTATACCATAGCTAGAACTGTTTACATTTCATTTTCTTTCAGCATAAAACAATGGTAATAATATGGCTAGTTTTTGGACGTGCATTCAGTGTGGTTATATTTTCTGGTTCTTTAGGATCATGGTATCCTCCATTCAATATCCGCTATAATAGATATCCACTAAAGCTAGTGCTAGGAGGCATGAGGGGAGTTGCACTATCCATTACCTCTCATGAACCGAGTCTGTTTTTATTTTGCATGGTTGTAATTTATGCGTCCAAAAGATCTTATATACTTCATCTCGGTGTTATTATATTTTCTGGTCCTTTGGGATCATTGATATCAACTTATTTAGATTTAAAGATTGGATACTGCTTAAGCCGATGCTAGGGGGCGTGGGCAGTGTTGCATTTCCCATTACTGCTCACGGACAGACTCAATCAAACCTAGTCTGCAATTTTCACTGTTTGCCTTGATCTCGGTGCTTCCGAGGGATCTACTTTCCAGATTTTATCTATTACTACGGCATATAGTCTCGCAATATGACATTTACAACAGGGAAAAATAACATCCGTATAATTGTAGGCTTCTACTAAAGAATAAGTATGTCAGATGTAAGCTCACCAGATAAGTAGGGTAATAAAAAAGGCTTTGTCGCATATGCTCAGAAACAGCTAACATCCACTGCAATGTCCTGCAAATCTGAATTACAATAATGCAGACTTTAGAGAGGAGTTCTACCACTCAATGTACATCATCAAGGCTACTGCCAACCGCCACTGTTTCCACCAGACTCCAGTTACGACACACAAACAGCCTCTGTATGCAATCGCAAACCAGATAAAGCGGAATAGGCCAATGACATACTAGTATGTTGAGAATAATGTTTTGATTACACGGGGTGGATTGTATTATACGTTCAGACTATGAACCAGTAGATATCATGTTGTTTTTTACATTAGACTTCACCCAACTGTTCAAGAAGGCTACCCTTTGACATCTGAGACGTTGCCATCCTTTCAGAAAAGAATCCAAATATGTTTCGTAAATTTTCTACATTCTGCCTAGTTAACTGAAAAATTAAAGTTCATTTGCGGTTCCCTCCAGGCTTGATAGTTTGCAGTCAGAAGCAATTCTAGAACTCGAGTCAACACACGAGAATCTGTCTACGAGTGTCACATCAACTGAAGCATCCATAATTAATGTGGGGCTGCAATTTTGAACAGACTAAAAACGGATCCCACTAAAGAGTTTATTGAGTATCCGCCATAGGTACTTCAACCATACATGTAAAGGTTCTTACAAGAATTCAACAGATGTGACATCGTATGGGAAGATTCTCAAAGCTGATCAGACCCCATTATCCTGTTGTGAAAATTTGAAGAAACTAGCACTTCCCATTGAAGCAACATTGGGGCTTACAGTCTGGCATCTTCGATTTCCCAGGGTAGTGTAATATTGCCATTATATGGGTAGTTTGTTGTCCTTTCGTATGGACAGAACATGTGCAACAGAATTATCGTGTCAATACTGCCATAGGGAACCTGTTAACACGCAAGGGACAGCAGATTTGTCTCTACTGGAAGCCTCACTGCGACATACTAAGACAGGAGTATTAAACATTGTTTTTTGTCCGTCTCCTCAATTATTATTTTGTAAATGTTTCATTAATTGCTGCAACGAAACATATTTAAACTAAAAGGGCAGGTTAAATCTATGGTCAGGCAATAACAAAAGAACAATATTTACCAATATAAGCAATCGGGGCTGTATATGGATAACTAATCCAATGGCAATTACTATGACCTGTTGTAGATATACGAGGTCAGGTGTGCATTTCCGAAGTAAATACATCCTTCGTATTTTCGCGGCCATCTTGGATTTCATTGGTCATATTCATTGACATATTTAACCAATGTAAGTGTTAGATTTTTATTGACATATTTTACCAATCTTTATACCATCATGCAACGTCTCACAATATTCACACAATATGCTCAACTGACGCAAGATTTTCACGGAAAAAATATTTATGGCGGCCATTTTGATTTTTATTGGTCATGTACAAATTCATTTCTTCAATATTAGTTTAACAATTGTTTGAGTAGCGTATTATACAAATATATAAACTATCATGCAATGTTTCAAAAATTTCACACAGTATGACCAAGTCAAGTACAATTTTCATGGAAAATTATTTTGTGGCAGCCATCTTGAAATTTGTCGGCCATATTGAAATTGTTTATCCACTGTTAGTGTAAAATTGTTTGATTATTGTACTTCACAAATATATGTTCTACATGTACCATGCAACGTTGCATAATATCCGCACAATTCGTCCATTTGAAGTGCGATTTTCATGGAAAAAATATTTTCTGGCGGCCATCATGGATGAGGCCGCCACACTGATTGTTTTCTGTTTGCATATAGAACTTATCTGTAGCTAAATATTACTTTCTGCTACATTTTTGTTGTTTTTTTTCTCGCCATGTATACAATGCTAGAGTATATTTTACAAAAAATGAAAACTACGGCGGTCATCTATGATTTTGGCGGTCATATTGAATATCTACAACCGGCTTCCCAGTCGAAAATGAAGGACAGTACATCTATCTACAATCATGCCAAGTTTCATACTTTTCACAGAAAGTGCACAATTATTTCACCATTTCCTGGGACTACGTTGTCAGTTAAGGAAAATTGTAAATACGAAATATATCTAATGTTTTTGAAAGATAAGGAACAAGTTTTGAAAGATAAGTATAAAATCTTTCAATACGAAGCCATGATTGTATATGACCTTAAAAGCTCAACAGAATAAGATATTCAATTTAATTTGCTTTTTTGAATTTCAAAAGATGAATATTAAATGCAGTTCACAGATACTCATGTCTTGAGGTGAGACGTTAAAACAAAGAACATGATAGAATTATTGAATCAAACTTAGCGTATTAAATACAGATGCACAGAAAGTATAATTATATGACGAAATGATATCAGACATTTCAATGAGGACATGTCATAGTTCTAAGCAGTGTTTGACACGGTATCTTATTAACTTGACAGTAAGTATTTTAAAAGATATGACAAATACATTAATAAATCCTCTGAAGTGAAGTCAACTTGTTTATTTTTCTCTGTCAAAGGTTTAGGGGAATAGGTCTACATCTGTTGGTAAATGTTCAATCCCTTCACTACATCATCGGTTTACGACTTTGTTTAAGTGTTTTAGTCTATCAATTTTAGGCATCTCAAGTACCTGTGATTACAAATTTTACATTTAAACTCGACCAAAACAGAAATACTTTGTCATTTTGCGTGTACTATAAACAACCCCTTAAAGAACAAATTTGCTGTTACACGTAGTTCCATAGAAGTTACAATGTACATCTCAAACTCGCTTTTTTTTCAGAATTCCGGTTATCACGAAGAAGTTTCAAGTCTCCTCAATAATTCGTTTTAATGCATGTACTTTCACCTCATTTAAGTCAAATTCGACAAACTGCGACACCGGTTGTGTCAAAGCGAATTTGAAGCTGCCGTCAGTTAAAATTACATACGTATTTAGTGGCATGTCAAAGTTAAGCACAGCATGCGTTACAAATACAATTTAATATAACAAAATATCATTTCTGCACATATAAAGTTTAATTTTGCAGCATATGAAAGGCAAAAAGCATCAGAGATAACTTGAAAACAATCAAACATAGTCAATCAAAATAAGTTACTTTCGGGTCTCAGGAAATCTGCAACGTTAGAAATTTCATTCACACCGTTTTAAGACGTAGACAAGCGAGATGCCTAATGTCATAAAAATTTACACACATATGTTTTCTAGTACCGTCCTTGTGAATAAAGTAAGTAAAGAAATATTGATTCTGTTGAACATTAAGCGAAAAATCTTATGTGAATACCTCATACGCCATCGTTTAATCAAATACGGTTATAATAACAGTAATTTGATGTTGTGTATGCTTTGGAAGTTTTTGCAAATTTGGGTAACCAGAGGGGTAAAATATAATAACCATTTAATTGTATACATTTATGCACTAAAGCATTATACAAAAATATGCTCGATATCGCTCAAGTGGTACTCTTTCATCTCGCGCATCCCTACACATATACCTTGGTTTCTTGCACTGTTCTTACATATGAGATTTATTTATGAAAACCAAACGTAATAAATGGTTAAAGTGAATACGAAACTAATGTCATTATCAGTTTTATTTTAGAACTATTCAACTTTCAATTTTATTGTGTTTTTTGTAAGAACTATTTATAGAACCAGGTCACAGATGTTTACCATGCGTGATGCTGTTTCTTAATTTTTATGATTGTAATACAGATATTCGTTTCCTTCAGTTTGTTTTGATTTAAAAATACAGACATGGTTTTCAAAAGATTATCTATAGGTATATAACAATGATTTAGACAAGTATCTACTAAAGTATTTAACAGGTAAAAAGTGTTGTCTTTACTTTTCCAGAAGTAGTTTATCATATACAATTTGAGCAAGTTTTAAAATACAATCACATGTGTTTTCCTATTTAACAATGATATAAAACTGAATAATTTTCCATTTAGCTTGTATGTTATCATGATATTAATCTTATATCATTGCTCCCATAGCGTTATCTTGAACATTTCGAGGCTGTTATCACAGTTGATTTCCCAAGACCATAGATCATATGATAGTTATTGATTATCGATTAGAAACTACTGGACACATTCAATGAAAAATTACCACAGAATTTTGAAAGTATAGTTATGTTGTTATTAAATCTCTAAGAAATTCCATGAGATGCTGATTGTGTTGGACTGAGGTAATCAAATGTGAACCACCCTTCACTAAAACGAGAGAAAAAATACATAATCGTACGTTTCACTGATTTCTTACAGTATATGCAATGAACAACTGCTCTTTCCCCTCATCGATGTGGGTTCGAACCTCACTCGGGGCGTTGAATTCTTAATGTAAGCAAGCCATCC
The DNA here is from genome assembly GCF_021730395.1 of Mercenaria mercenaria. NCBI lineage: Eukaryota > Metazoa > Mollusca > Bivalvia > Venerida > Veneridae > Mercenaria > Mercenaria mercenaria. Next base: position 9,105 of record NW_026462891.1, on the reverse strand, counting down.
AGTTGGCTTACGGAAGGTCGATGGGGCACCTGGGATCTTCCTCCACCATCAATTATTATTATTATTTTACCAGATTTATATAGCGCCCTTTTCATGATAAACACGTTCGGCGCTTTACATATAGCACACGCAACCACACAGGGCGCAAAAGTCATCCTCTGCTAGTACAGACACAGAGCGATCTGATGGACAGATTGAAATAAAGCCCCCAGACCAGAAAGAGAGAAATCCTTTTTAGATACACACTTGTCCGGCTAACTTAGCCTAGCTCTTAGCGAATAGACAGTATGGTTCTTAAACGTGCCCGGTGTATAGCATCGATACACGCGAAGCCTGGGAAGAACCAGTACAGGCCTCTTAGTTAGGTGGGAGGCACCTAAGAGCATCTCAAAACGTTCCAGTGCATGGACCGGGATTCGAACCCCGGACCTCTGGATTGAAAGTCAAGCGTGTTACCACTAGACCACCGGCCCACCTAGCAAAAGCTGAAAAGTCGCCATATGACATATAATTGTGTCGTTGAGAGGTTAAACAAAACATAAAAGTAAATAAACAAAATGAACAACTGAGCCATTATTCACGATAATAACATTATTTTGACCTAATATTCTACAGAATTTTTGGAATCGATTTTTTCAACCTTTAGCCTGCTGCCGGCAAGTGATTTTACTTATGCGACCAGTGCAGCCCAAGATTAGTCTTCATGTCCGTTTTAGCAATTTTGCAAGGTAAAGGTTAATGTAATCAAAATAAGGACACGGTATAAAATTAACTGACACGACGACGTATGTGATACACTTGAAAATAATTTGGTTTAGTTTGCTTAACGTGTGATAATACGATAATCTACGGTTATATCAGTTCAAATTACTCCAAAATAAAATTGACGGCCATTAACGTTACACTGATAACCTTTTGCTAGCTGTCGCGACTTTGCTCTGTATTATGTTTAAGAGTATTTTATATATCTGTTAGTTCTATGGCGGATGTGTTAAAATTTCCCTTTCTCACATACTACTTATATTGTTTATGTTACAACGAAGTTGGACACGTTTGGTTCTAGAATTTGTATTTTGGAAGGGGTTATAAGGATAATGTCGCAAATAATAGCCATTTACTCATTGCTTAAAGAGAAAAGCAATTCCAATAAGTGTTATGAAGCGTTTTCTTCAATCGATATACCGCGGCAATAAAGACTTTCATTTATCATTGTAACTTACAATATTCGTGCAAGTAGACGATGGAAAACTTATTGTTTTGCAAATTATTAAAACAACTTACCATTTGGAAACAAACAAAGGCAGATATAGCAAAATATTAATTTTCACTTGACAAAAGCAAAAGTGTTTCAAGTAAATTAGATCAAGTTATTTCCATTCTGGATGAATTATTTATCATCTATTTTATATCAAACAGAAATAGTATTACGATCAAGTGTTATTACGATATTACAAGTAGCTATTAAGCATATAAAGAAATTTACCAAGGTCTAGATAATGAGAGAAACAAACAAACTAATATTTGATGACAGGCATCGATAGGCAGTTCAATCGGTTCTTGAGGTGACAGTAAGTATATGATACAATATATTGATAAAGGGAGATAATGTTGTCCAATTCAATTAGCTTATCAGTCTTGGACTCCACTGAAATAAGTAAAATTTGCAATGTAAATGAGTAATATGGAGATATTTACGAACATAACATATCACCACCGTAACAAGATACCACACCACCTAATATGCATACGCGTGTGCATAATCTATACCACATCCACTGACCAAATAAAATTAGTTTTAGTGATGCTGTACAGCACTACATATTGTAACTGGTACATAATCAGGATATTCCAGAGGACATCCGTGAAATAATAAAATATTATTTAATGCTTACGAACTTCACTACATTTACAATCTGTATTTGTTGTAAGTAATATATAACAATAAAGGACAGATACTAAGTCATAGGGATATCGATCACACGAAGAAATGGTATAAACGACACTTCAAAACGGTTTTATGAGCACGGGTGTCACGGGTTTCAGGACGTTTTCTGCGTTATTTTCCGTTATTAAAAACGACAGTATTTTAGAAATTCACACATTGATACGTTTGCTCTCTTTTAAACATTTTTGACGACATAGTTTTTATTTGGTATCATCACTGAACAGTTCACTTACATGTCACAGGCTGCATGATGAACTTTTTTTCTATGTCACGGGTTTCTGTCTGCACATTTGACAACTCTATGACTTAGAAATATGAGTAATTTGAACATTTTCTTTATTGTAAATTCGTCTGTGATACATATAACACACATTTCATGTGTCAGTAAACGAGTGCGTTCCGGATAGCTACAAGTAGTTAAGTGAATATTTTTCACTTAACATTCATTTCATCTGGTTAAAGTTCATCCCAAAGTGACAATTTCTCTCACTTATATCATTTAAAATTCTGTTGAAATCTTTTTTATCGGGATTTATTCACAACTTCTATGATTTAGAAATTGCCAGTGTTGCATTTCCATCGCTTGTATGTTTGACAGAATAAATGATGCGCTATTTCTCTTCGCGCAAACGTTTCGCATCTGCACAGTCGAAGATCTTTGCCACCTTTCAATTCCTCCGGTAGCAGCGCTTTCACAAACTTTGTAATTTCGAAGGAGCATATAGATTTGAGACTTACTGAGTATCACAAGGATCACAAAGATAGTCAATAAGCAATAGAATGATCAGTCGATGGAGAAACAATATAAATGTTCAGCTTTCATTCTGAAAACAACTGGCTAGTAAAAAAGGTATTCCCTATTCGTGTAATTCCGATTTCTGATATATAGACTAAATTAGTTTCAATATGTAATTTATACGGAATAGATACAGACTCTTTCGAAACATTTAGCAGCTATAAGCACGTCAATTTCACATTTGTATGCAAAAAAAAAAAACACACACACAACAAAACATATGGCAGAAAGTAATTGCCTGTTACGTAAGCTCAGTTATATAAGCAAATTTCAATACTTTCATGTAAACCGTTATTAAATCAATATACTTCAGTAATAAAGACTTCCATTTAGCTTTATTTTTCAATGGCTTTATGACAAATTACAGCTTCTCGGAGCTGTAGTGCTGATTGGCCTCAAAGAATCAGAATCCGAAGATACAGGTATCCTTACGCGAGTTTTTCTTGTTTTAAATAACAAAACTGAATTTATTAACTAGTACATGCACAAAGCAAATACAACCAAGAAGGTTATCAAAAAGTACAGCGCTGAAATAGTTATTATGTTTTCCGAACATTTTAATACTCAAGGGATTTATATTGAATATAAATGTGTTTTTTTCTCTTTTGAGAATCATTTTAACGTTAATGATTAAATTTCTGTCTAGTATTCAACATTATTACATACATTGTACCATAGGGTTTTGACTTAGAATATGTGGAACCCTTAAATGATATGAATGGTAATTTGCTATACAACTAAAACCTCATGCGATAAAAGTTTAATTTCCTTTCGTAAGAACATAAATAGCAGCTGTTACAGTAAATTGTCATTCAATTATATCGTTCATAGTCCGAGGAACAAAACTGGTTCAGTAAAAGTCCTTTATTGTGGTAGCGGATATCGAAGTGTTCTTAAAGTCTGGTCAGTTTCAAAAAAGCATTTTCCAAATCATTTAATAATTCTTGCTATAGGTTTTATTGCAAGACACTATGATCGTATTGTTCTCAGTCATATTGCATGTTTAGTGTTCAGCGTTCAAACAGCAGGCATATTTCCCTTTAAATTTGCAATGACGTGACAGGTTGGGAACTCCACGGCAACTAACTCTTAACGTCCTCTTGGGTTATATTTGAATTAACGTCTTTTAGCTCACTTCAAATGCTTTAAATGCTATCAGAATTACACATAAATGTGGGCTCATTTTGGAAGTTATAGATACAGAAAAGGTACGAAAAGGTAAGGGTTTCTAATTTTTATTTCTGTGTTAACGTATTTTGGTTTTTCGGCATAGTGCAAGTAGAATTTGTTGAAAGTTTTCGATTTTGAAAGATCAGTCAAAAAGTTAAGTCTCTAGTACTAGGTTGTGTACGTGTTAAACAATTATTTTCGTCGCAGTCCAGTCAAATTATTGATATTGTTTTTAGTGAGAAAAGAGATTGAACAAATTTAGATTTTCTGACGTTTTTTTTTATCATTTTCTAGTACAAGTAGACGCTTACACTATTGCAAGCACCTCTGAGGCTGAGTGGTTAAGGTCACTGACTTCAAATCACATGTCCTTCACCGATTTCGGTTCGAGGTTCACACGGGGCGTTGAAATCTCCATGCGAGGAAGCCATTCAGCTGGCTTACGGAAGGTTGATGGTTCTATCCAGGTGCCCGCCAGTGATAAAATAATGCATGGAGAGGCACTTGGAGTCTTCTTTAATCATCAAAGCTGGAAAGTCGCTATATGACCTATAATTGTGTCGGTGCGATTTTAAACCTAACAAAAGACTATTGCCTGTAAAATATTTCCCAAGCCGAACAAGAACATGTACCTTAATGAATCAAACGGAATAAAACAAACAAAAATCAAAAGTAATCTTCATCTCCCACGCCGTTGCGTACTAGTAAGCTAAGTTCTTTGGCCATAACATTTCACTGTCAAAACACAAAGAAGAACTAAACTTCTTGAAGTCCTTGTAGTTCTGATTAGATTGATTCTCAGTTAATTGCTATATATTCCGGGGAATTCTCAATTATACTACACGGAAAACCCATGACGTTCTGTAACATGATACAACAACAAATCTGACTGACAGTACTATGAACTGAATATGGTTTTCATTACCCCATGCGTGATAACTTCAAATAAATTCTTAATTTACAATACGAATATATTTCTTGGCCAAATGTATCATATTTCTAGTCTCATTGTTTCTGTTGTTCGCGGTTGATATTTCATATCAGAAGTAAATAAGGTTCTAACAACTCCGAAGATTGGGAGAAAGTACGTTTAAAGTTAACGTGCGATACAACGATCCGTGTTTGAAATATTAATATTGTTCGACAGCAGATTAAGAAAAAACATTTATGGCATTTAGTCCGCATCCTGTTTTAATCCTAAAGAAATGAACTTGAATTTAGATACGAATTTTAAATTGCGATTCATTACTGTCCTTGAAACCATTAAAAGAAATGCTGTTGATTTTGTCCGTTAAGGATAAAAGTAAATACGAAATGTATTTCAATGTTTGTGAAAATAAGGGAACAATTGTTGAAAGAAAAGAGAAGGCCAATACGGAGAAGTCATTTCCGTTAGATATTTAAATGACGCCATTTTGTTTTACATCAGAGTTATAGATCTAGATTACATTATTTTTTTCATATTTTTGACACAAAAAATCATCTAACATATTCATGTAATAACAAAGTATGATTGAGCGGACGTACGATGTCGATGTACGTCTTTATTGATTACAACGATACTTTTGCTTATTCGGTATAGTGTACAAACAAGTGTTCCCTGTCAGAAATTCTGACAATTTTCGAAGAAAATAATGAGAAAAAGTGCGAAACTCAGATTAATTAAAAGGATGAGACTTATCTTTAACAGACATTTCGATTGTATGGACAATTTGCGCAATGATAAATAGCGATTCACATGCTGGAAAGTGGAAGAATAAATTGGCGAACACGAATGTCAGTTGTAAACTGCAAACAATTTCGGATAAGAATTAAACGTTCAATAAGTAGACCAGGTTTAGATGTTACCATACAAATACAATAGAATAGAATATTCCACTTAATTTTCTTTTTGAATTTCAAAAGATGAAAGTTATAAATGCACTTCACAGATACTCACGTATTGAGGCGAGACGGACGTTAAAACAAAAACCATGATGTAACTGTTGAAACAAGCTAAGCCTATTAACCCTTAGCCTGCTGGCGGCAAGTGATTTTTCTGCCTTTGCGACCAGTGCAGACCAAGATCAGACTGCACATCCTTGCTGTCAATATCTTTTTGCTAAGCACCCCTTTAAACAGTTAATGGTACTGTCCAAATTGAAAGATGGACAAGCTCATTATAGAAATTGAGCAAGCTAAGCTTATTAATTTCGGATGTTCAGAAAGCATATTTAATATATGACGCCGTAAAATATGTCACAAGAGTAATAGGGACAATAAAGAAGATATATTTCAGATTTTATCAATGAAAATCTGTCATAGTACTAAGCAGTGTCTGACATGGTATCTTCTTTACTTGACATAAAGTGGTATTAGTTTAAAAGATATGATAAATACATTAACAAGTCCTCTAAAGAGAAGAAGTCTTAGTACTTTTTCTTTGTCGAAGGCTTAGGGGAATGGGAGGTTTTTTCCTCCTTCGTATCTACATCTATTGTTAAATGTTCAATCCCTTCATTACACCACCGGTATTTCGGTTCATGACGTTGTTTATGTTTTTAATAATATATCCATTTTAAGCATATCAAGTAACTGTGATTTAAAATTTTACTCTAAAATCTCTAATCATTTTGTGTGAACTATAAACACCCCCTTAGAACTTAAATCATTTAGCCATTTTAGCAGGCTTCGTATAATTAAAACTGATGAAGTGCTCACGTGGAACTGTAGTAGTTTCTAGTAAACGTGGAGAATAAGTTTGCTGTTAAACGTAGTCGCATACATCTCAAACTCGCTTTTATTTCAAAATTCCGGCTATCACGAAGAAGTTTCAAGTCTCGTCAATAAATCTTCTTAATGCATGTATTTTCACCTCATTTAAGTCAAATTCGACATACTGCTACACCGGTTGTGTCAAAGTAAACTTGGAGCTGCCGTCAGTCAAAATTACATACGCATTTAGTGGCATGTCAAAATGAAGTAGAGCATGCGCATGCGTTACAAATACAATTTAATATAAAATATCATTTCTGCACTAATAAATTTAATTTTTCAGCTTGTGAAAGGTGAAATGGGGAAAAGCATCGAAGATAACTTGAAAACAATCAAACATATTCAAACAAAATAAGTCACTTTCGGGTCTCAGAAAATTTATAACATTATAAACTTCATTCACAACGTTTCAAGACGTAGAAAAGAGAGATATCTAATGTCATAGAACCAATACTTTACACATCTTCCAACCATTTCATATGTTATCTGTTACCGCCCATGTGATCAAAGTAAAGAAATATTGGTTCTGTTTTACCTTTGTCCAAAGAACTTACACGAATACTTCATATATTCCATTGTTTAATTAAATACGGTTATAATAACAGTAGCCCCATGTGGTTCTGGGACGATCTGTGTATGAAAAGAATTGGAACCACTGCCTTACCCTTGCATGATCGTAAGAGGCGACTAATAGGGTCTTAACACTTGGTTTTGCAGTAACTCTGTGATTCCAGCAGGTATGCAAATTTTGATTCCATACCTCATGTTTTGATTTCGATGTAAATGAGATGTGGAACAAAAACTTGTAGTCCTGTTTGGCGCCATATAACATATACTGTGTTGGTGCGCCGTAAAACCCAACTAAATAAAATAAATATAATAACAGTAACTTGATGTGGTATTCTGCTCATGTAGATTTTGCAAACTTGGATCACCAGAGGGAAACAATGTAATAACAATATGATTTATACTTTCATATACAAAATATCCTTGGTATCGCTCCAGATGATATTCTTAACTGGAACTTTTTCATCTCATGCTCCTCTACCTATTTGTGAGGTACGGTGATCGTAGTTTTTCATCAGCTGCACCGAAGTTTTGCATTACTCTTCCGGCTACCATTGGAGACTCTTAAAGTTTGAATGTTTTCAAATCAAATCATTTAAAGCACACTTTTTCATCAAGATCTATGGTAACTAACTTTGTACAGGAAAGAAAGCTGTTAGTTTACTGTTGTTTAATGTTGTTTTTTTTTTTATATAACATCTGGTATATTAATATGTATAGTCAAACCTGATTTTAGCTAGCTTCCTCTGGTAACTTTAATGCTGATTTTAATATATTTTTATGTTATATTGTGTGTCCATATCATTATGTCAAATGTAGTTTGTAAAGCGCTTTTGAACGTTTATGTTATAAATGAAAAGGGCGCTATAAAATTTGGTAAATAATAATAGTAATAATAATAATACATGTAACTATTTATAGAACCAGGTAACGGATGTTTACAAAAGAAGTCCTGACATATATGCGTGATACTGTTTCTTAATTTTTACGATTGTAATAAAGATATTCGTTTCCTTCAGTTTGTTTAGATTTAAAAATACAGGGATTTCCAAAGATTATCTATAGGTATTTAAAAATGATTTAAATAAGTATCTGTTAACAGGTAAAAAATGTTGCCTTTTAATTTTCCAGAAGTAGTTATCATATACAATTTGAGCAAGTTTTAAAATACAATTATATGTGTATTCCCATTTAACAATGATATAAAACTGAATAATTATCCATTTAGCTTGTATGTTATCACGAAATTAATCTTATATCATTGCTCCCATAGCGTTATCTGTAACATTTCGAGGCTGTTGTTACGCTATTTTGTTTTATTTGCTAATATCAAAGCTGATTTCCCAAGACCATAGATCATATTATACTTATTGATTATCGATTAAAAACTACTGGACACAGTCAGTGAAAATTTACCACAGAAATTATAGTAATGCTATTCTTGAATCTCTAAGAAAATCCATCGGATTCTGATTGTGTTGGACTGTGAACCACACTTTAAGAAAACAAAAGAAAAAATACATAACCGTACGTTTTACTGATTGCTTATAGTATCTGCAATGAACAACTGCTCTTTCCCCTCATCGAGGTGGGTTCGAACCTCACTCGGGGCGTTGAATTCTTAATGTGAGGAAGCCATCCAGCTGGCTTAAGGAAGGTCGATGGTTCTAGCCAGGTGCCCGCTCGTGATAAAATAATGCACGGAGGGGCACCTGGGGTCGTCCTCCACCATCAAAGCTGGAAAGTCGCCATATGGCATATAATTCTGTACGACGTTAAACCAAACGAAATAAGTAAATAAATAAAATTAACAACTGAACCATTATTTACGATGATAAAAATATTTTGACCTAATATTCTACAGAATGTTTGG